>NW_022589714.1:47653229-47913405 GCF_004348235.1 Phoca vitulina | reverse complement strand
GCGTCTGCCTTCGGCTCAGGTCATGATCCCAGGGTCCTGGGATCGAGCCCCACATCGGGCTCTCTGCTCCGCGGGAAGCCTGCTTCTCCCTCTCCCACTCCCCCTGCTTGTGTTCCCTCTCTGGCTGTGTCTCTCTCTGTCAAATAAATAAAATCTTTAAAAAAAAAAAAAAAAAAAAAGAATCCGGGAGTGGCTTGACTGAGCAGTTCTGCTTTGTGTCTCTCATAAGGTTGCAATCAGGAGTTGGCTGGGCCTGCTGTCATCTGAAGACTTGACGGAGCTGCAGGATCCACTTCCAGTGTGGCTTCTCACATGGCTGGCAGTTGGAAGGAGGCTCAGTGCCTTTTGGTGTGAACTTCTCCATGGGGCCACCTGAGCATCCTCACAACATGGTTGGATTCCTCCAAGAGCAAGTGATACAAGATTCCAAGACTGAATGAACTGCAGTGCCTTTTATGACCTGGCCTTGAAAGTCATACTTTGTTAGTTCCACAGCTTCCTATTGATCATATAAGTCAGCCTTAGTGTGGGAGATTACACATTATACCAGAAGGCAAGGATCACTGGGGCCATAGTTGAAGCTGCCTAGCACACCTCTCATAAAACTTACCTGGGGGCACCTGGGTGGCTCAGTCATTAAGCATCTACCTTCGGCTCAGGTCGTGATCCCAGGGTCCTGGGATTGAGCCCCGCATCGGGCTCCCTGCTCCGCGGGAAGCCTGCTTCTCCCTCTCCCACTCCCCCTGCTTGTGTTCCCTCTCTGGCTGTGTCTCTCTCTGTCAAATAAATAAATAAAATCTTTTTTTAAAAAATTAATTAAATAAAATTTACCTGGCCTCTAGTTCATTCATCCATTGCCCATGTATCCCAGGCAGCATACCTAACAGAGGGGAAGGAGATAATTCTTAAGAATAGGCTACCCTTCCATAGATGATAGTGGGTGGTTACAGATTTAAATCAAATAATCTCTTTTTTAAAATATTTTATTTTTAAGCAATCTCTACACTCAACGTGGGGCTTGAACCCACAACCCTGAGATCAAGCGTCACATGCTGCACCAGCCAGGCACCCCTTAAATAATTAATCTTAACAAATACATAATTCTACTAAAAATGTCCAATTTTCTAAAAGTCCTATAGGTAAAGCCCTAGTAAATACATTTCAAGTCCCAGGGCAGGCCTAAGGGGAAAATTTTTAATAGGGTTACAAAATTGAACTTATTTACTCCTCCTTTCCATAGGGTCAGTCAAGTTTTGGCCCATGCCTCCCATCTATTTTGATGCCACTATATCACTATATGGTTGTAGCTAATCTCAGCTGACCAAGCTTTTCTCCCTGTCTGCTTCAAAAATGGAATACCATCAGAGGTAAAGAAAAACATTTAAGGAAAACCTAACAGTTATAAATATGAAACAGCTTCAAAATACATGAAGAGGGGCGCCTGGCTGGCTCGGTTGGTGGAGTGTATGACTCTTGATCTCAGGGTTGCAAGTTCATGCCCCACGTGGAGTGTAGAGATTACTTAAAAAACAACAACAAAAACCCCAAAATACATGAAGTAAAAACAAAAGTAAAAAGAGACATACACAAATCCACAATCTTTGATGGAGATTACATAGCCTCTGTCTCAGTAAATGATAAAACAACTCAATAAAAAGCAGGAGGAATGTCAAAGCTCTGAACATTACCAATCATTTTTACCTAATTGATATGTGTAGAGTACTATACCCACCAAGTGTAGAATACACATCTGTTTAAAGTATACATAGACCAGAGGCGCCTGGGTGGCTCAGTCGGTTGAGCGTCTGCCTTCAGCTCAAATCACAATCTCAGGGTTCTGGGATCGAGCCCTGCATTGGGCTCCCTGCTCAGTGGGGAGTCTGCTTCTCTCTCTCTCCCTCTGCTCCTCCCCATCCCACCTCATGCTTGCTCTCTCCCTCTCTCTCTCAAATAAATAAAATCTTTTTTTAAAAAAATAAAGTATAGGGCGCCTGGGTGGCTCAGTTGGTTAAGCGACTGCCTTCGGCTCAGGTCATGATCCTGTAGTCCCAGGATCGAGTCCCGCATCGGGCTCCCTGCTCAGCAGGGAGTCTGCTTCTCCCTCTGACCCTCCCCCCTCTCGTGCTCTCTCTCCCATTCTCTCTCTCAAATGAATAAATAAAATCTTTAAAAAAAAAATAAAGTATACATAGAACATATACCAAGATGGACCACATACTTGGTAATAAAACAATCCTCAATAAATGTTAAAAGATTGAAATCTTACAGAATATGTTTTTGGGAAAAAGGATTTAAAGAATAACAATAAGTTATCTTTAAAAGTTCCAAATATTTGTAAATTAAACATTCTATTCCTAAATAACCCATGAAACAAAGAGGAAATCACAGAAGAGATTATAAAGTATCTCTAAATGAATGATAACAGGACACCTGGCTGGCTCAGTTGGTAGAGTGTGCCAGTCTTGATCTTGGGGTCATGAGTTCGAGCCCCACATTGGGCATAGAGATTACTGAATGATATCAAAATTCGTGGGGTTCAACTAGAGCAGTGCTTAAAAGCAAATATATGAAACAATGAAATAGAAAACAAACAATAGAGAAAATTAACAAAGACAAAAGTTGGTTCTTTGAAAATAGTAATAAAATTCATAAATCATAAGACTGATAAAGATAAAAAGAGAAGAAAAACCAAATTACCAATATTAGCAATGAATCCAAAGACATCAAAAAAGTAATAAGGAGGGGCACCTGGGTGGCTCAGTCGGTTAAGCAGCTGCCTTCGGCTCAGGTCACGATCCCAGAGTCCTGGGATCGAGCCCCGCATCGGGCTCCCTGCTGAGCTTCTCCCCCTCCCTCTGCTTCTCCCCCTGCTCATGTTCTCTCTCTCTCTCTGTATCTCTGTGTCTCAAATGAATAAATTAAAAAATCTTTAAAAAAAAGTTATAGACCTATATTCTTTATGAATATAGATACATACCAAAAAACTCTATCAGGAAATAGAATCCACCTACATAAACACTGAAATATATCATGACCAAAGAAGTTTAATACAGGAATGTAAGGTTAGCTTAACTTTACAAAAATCAAACAATGACATGAAGCTCATGAACAGACTAAAAGAGAACAACTATATGATCGTCTTGATCCAGGAAAAGTATTTGATAAAAAATGTTCAGTAAAATTATTATTTCATAATAAAAACTGTTAGCAAACTGGGAATAATAGTGAACTTTTTTAGGGGCACCTGGTTGGCTTAGTCAGTGAAGCATGTGACTCTTGATCTTGGGCGTGAGTTCAAGCCCCACATTGGGTGTAGAGATTACTTAAAAATAAAATCTTAAAAAAAAATAGTGAGGGGCACCTAGGTGGCTCAGTTGGTTAAGCAGCTGCCTTTGGCTCAGGTCCTGATCCCAGGGTTCTGGGATTGAGCCCCGTGTCATCAGCGGGCTCCCTGCTCAGTGGGGAGTCTGCTTCTCTCTCTCCCTCTGCCCCTCCCCCTGCTTGTGCTCTCTCTCTGTCTCTCAAATAAAATCTTTTAAAAAAATGGATTTTTCAACTTGATAAAGGATATCTCTGAACAACAGCTAACATTATACCTAAAGGTAAAAGAATACATGCTTCTCCACTAAGATCAGAAACAGGGCAAGAATATCTCCCCACCACTACTAGTAAATATTATATTAGAGAACTTAATGAAATAAAATATGAAAAACAAATACAAGACATAAGATTGGGAAGGAAGTAAAACCATCACTATTCAGAGACAACATGACTGTGTATGTAAAAAAATTCAAAAAAGGCTACACCCAAAATACTACCACTAATAAGTGAAATTAACAAGGTGAAAGGAATCAAAGTCAATACATAAAAATTAGGTATATTTGTATAACAGGCAACAAATAATTGGAAAATGAAATTTAAACAAAATATCATTTATGATAGCATCAAAAAATGTCAAATATCTAGAAATAAACCTAACAAAAATTGTGTAAGACTTGTATACTGAAAACTACAAATATTGCTGAGAGAAATTAAAGAGGACCTGAATAAATGAACAGATATACCATGTTTATGGATTAGGAAACTCAATACTGAAAAGAATCCATTCTCCCTGGGGCACCTGGGTGGCTCAGTCTGTTAAGTGTCTGTCTTTAGCTTGGGTCATGATCCCAGGGTCCTGGGATCAAGACCCACGTTGGACTCTGCTGGGGAGGGATCCTGCTTCTCCCTCTCCCTCTCCCTCTGCCTCTGCCTCTGCCTGCCACTCCGCCTGCTTGTGCCCTTTCTCTCTGTCAAGTAAATAAATAAAATCTTAAAAAAAAAAAAATCCATTCTCCCTAAGTTGATATACATATTCAATGCAATTTCTTTTTTTTTTTTTTAAGATTTTATTCATTTATTTGAGAGAGAGAGAGAGTAAGCAGGGGCAGGAGCAGGGCAGAGGAAGAAGCAGCCTCCTCGCTGAGCAGGGAGCCTGATGTGGGGCCCTATCCCAGGACTCTGAGATCATGACCAGAGCCAAAGGCAGATGTTTAACTAACTGAGCCACCCAGGTGCCCCTCAATGCAATTCCTATTAAAAAAAAATCATCAGATTATTTGGAAGAAGTAGGCATAGTGCTTCCAAAATATACATGGAAATGAAAAGTGTATAGAATAGCCAAAAAAATCTTGAAAAGGAACACAATTAGGGGATTTATATTACCAAATTTTAATACTTACTGTAAAATGACAGTAATCAGGATAGTGGAATAATAAAGACAAACTAACAGATTAATGGAATATATGGTATGGTTATTTGATTTTCAGCAAAGACACCAAAGCAATCCAGGGGAGGAAGGACAGGCTTTTAAGCAAACGGTGCTCGAATAAATGAATATTCATATGAAAAAAAAATGAACCATGACTCCTACCTCACACCATACACAAAAATTAATTCAAGATGGATCATAGACATTAACATAAAAATAAAAACCATAAAGACTTATGTGGAAAACATAAAATATCTTTATAACTGAAAGGTAGATGAATTGAAAAAGCAATAACCACAAAAGAAAACTGATAAATTAGACTTCATCAAAACTAAAAATGTCTACTCATCAAAAGACACCATTAAGACAACTACTAGACAAGCCATCAATGGGAAGAAAATATTTATTTTTTAAAAGATTTTATTTATTTATTTATTTATTTATTCGAGAAAGAGAGAGAGAGCAGGAGCAGGGGGAGTGGCAGAGGGAGAGGGAGAAGCAGACTCCTCGCTGAGTGCAGAGCCAGACGCAGGGCTCCATCCCAGGACCCTGAGATCATGACCTGAGCCGAAGTCAGATCCTTTAACTGACTGAGCCACCCAGGCGCCCCAGGAAGAAAATATTTATAAAACATATCTGACGAAAGACTAGTATCCAGGATATATTAGTAACTACTATAACTCAGTAATAATAAAGACAAATAACCTAATTTAAAACTGGGCAAAAATATAGACTTTTCAACAAATGATGCTAGAATAATCCATAAGGAAAAAAAAAGGAACCTCAACCTAAGCATCATACAAAAATCAATTCAAAGTGGATCATGGATGGGGCAACTAGGTGGCTCAGTTGGTTAAATGTCTGCCTTTGGTTCAGGTCATGATCCCAGGAGTCCTGGGATCCAGCCCCACATGGAGCTCCCTGCTCAGTGGGGAGTCTGCTTCTCCCTCTGCCCATCCACCCACCAGCTCATGCTCTCTCGAAAAAAAACAAGAAAAAACCTTAAAAACAAAAAACAAAGTGGATCACAGATCTAAATGTAAGACATTAAATTATAAGACATAAGGAAAAAAAAAATTGGGAAAATCTTCAGATCTAGTGCTAGGCAGACTTCTTAGACTTGACAACAAAAATATGATCTGTAAAACAAAAAAATGATAAATCAGACTTCATTAAAATTTAAATATTTTGCTCTGTGAAAGACCATGTGAAGAGGATGAAAAGACAAGCTATAGACTGGAAGAAAATATTTGCAAATCACATAGATGACAGAGAACTAGTATCTACAATAAGTTCTCAAAACACACTGGTTAAAAAAAAACACACAATTTGATTAGAAAATAGGCAAAAGACATGAACAGGTATTTCACCAAAGAGGATATACAAATGGCAAATAAATGCATGAAAAGATGTTCAGCATCATTAGCCATTAGGGAAATGCATATTAAAACCATATGAAATCTCACTCCACACCTCTGAGAATGGCTAAAATTAAAAATAGGGATTAATATTAAATGCTGGCAAAGATGCAAAGAAACTGAATCACTCATACATTGCTGGTGGGAATGTAATTTGGTACATTTTACAGTATTCTCTGGAAAACAGACTGACAGTTTCTTAAAAAACTAAATATGCAACAATCATACAACCCAGCAATTGTACTCCTGGGCACTTATCCCAGAGAAATGGAGATTTATGTTTTCTCAAAAACCTGTACATAAATGTTTATAGCAGCTTCATATGTAATAGCCAAAAACTGGCAACAGTCCAGATGTCCTTCAATAAGTGAATGGTTAAGTAAATTGTGGTGCATCCTTGCCATGGACTATTACTAAGCAATAAAGAGGATTAAACTATTGAACCAGGACACAATCTGGGGCGCCTGGATGGCACAATTGGTTAAGCATCTGACTCTTGGTTTTGGCTCAGGTCGTGATCTCAGGGCCCTGATCTCAGGGTTGTGGGATCCAGCCCCATGTCGGCTCTGCACTCAGTGTGGAATCACTTAAGATTCTCTCTCCCCTCTTCCTTTGCCTCTCCCCCCTCAAAAAAAACAAATAAATAAAATCTTAAAAAGAAAAAAAAAAAACAAAAAACAGGGCACCTGGGTGGCTCAGTCATTAAGCATCTGCCTTCGGCTCAGGTCATGATCCCAGCATCCTGGGATCGAGTCCATATTGGGCTCCCTGCTCAGTGGGGAGCCTGCTTCTCCCTCTCCCTCTGCCATTCTCTCTCTCTCTCAAATAAATAAATAAAATCTTTTTAAAAAATGTCTAAGAAGCACATAAAAAAATTGCTTAAGATCATTTGTCAGGTAACTGTAAACTAAAACTACAATGAAATACAAGTTCACACTAGAATGAGTAAAATAAAAAAAGACTCAACAGCAAATATTGACTAGCTAAGATATGGAGTGACTGAGATTGTCATACAATTGTTGCGTAGTGGTTGTATAATGAAACAACCACACTGAAGAACTATTTAGAACATTCTTAGCAAGTTAAAAACATGCCTCGTCCTAATTATTTACCCAAGAGAATGAAGACCAATGTTCATCAAAAAACTTGAGCAGGAATGTTTGTAGCAGCCCTATTCATGATAGCCTCAAACTGGAAGTAACCCAAATGTGCATCAGTAGGAGAATGGATAAATAGAGGTATACTGATTCAATGGAATACTACTCAACAATAAAATAAAATGAACTAGGGAGGAGGAGGAGCAGGATGATGGAGTTCTGAGCTCACCTCCTCCCACAGACAGGACAAAGTCTCCATCTATATATAGAGTAACTCTTTCTAAGAATGACCTGAAGACTAGCAGAATAGCTCTTCTACAGCTAAAGATATAAAGAAAAAGCCACATCGAAAGGTAGGAGGGGCAGAGATGTGGTCTGGTCAGGACCCACAGCCTCAGCACAGGGGCCCACAAGCAGGAGGGATAATACAAATGCAGAGGTCCTCCCTGAAGAGGGAGGAGTTCAAGCCCCACATCAGGCGCCCCTGCCCTGGAGACCTGCACCAGAAAGATGAGCCCACGTAATACCTGGCTCAGAAAAATCAGCAGGGCTTGACTCTGGGAGCGCAGAGGGCCAAAAGAAACCAAGACTCTGCTCTTAAAGGGCACTTGCACAAACTTACTTGCTCTGAACCCAGCACAGAGACAGCTGTTTGAAAAGTGCCTAGGCCATGTGAGAAGGAAATTTATTGACTAATTTTAGGGCATGTGCCAGAGGGGCAAGGATCTGTAGGAACTTTCTCTGGGAATGGAAGAACTGGCAGGCACCATTTTTCTCACCCTCTTTCTACCCAGCTGGCTTGGCACAGGTGGGCACAATTTCTGACACTCTCCATCTACCTTGCTAGCACCCCTCACCCTGCCAGGTATTCCACTGCAACCTGCCCTACCCAACCCACTGACCCTAGCAGATGCCCCTCCAAAGTGACTTCCATCCTGCTGCAGCCAGTGGGCAGCCTCAGCCTGGACTGGCTCCCATAGGGGATGGGAGGCCAGCCGTGCCCACCAGCACACTCCAGCACCTACATCTAGGCATCACAACCAGCCAGCTGGGGGCCAACCTCATGAACCAGAGTACCACA
This sequence comes from Phoca vitulina, assembly GCF_004348235.1. Taxonomy (NCBI): domain Eukaryota; kingdom Metazoa; phylum Chordata; class Mammalia; order Carnivora; family Phocidae; genus Phoca; species Phoca vitulina. Next base: position 47,905,059 of record NW_022589714.1, on the reverse strand, counting down.
GCAGTTGCAGCCCAGCCACAATAAGGGATACCCCTGGGGCACTTGGTTCTGGTGACTAGGAGGGATCGCACTTCTGAGTCCCACAGGATACCTTCTACATAAGGCCACCTCTTCAAGACCAAGAGACATAGCTGATTTACCTAACACATGGAAACAGAGAGTCAACCAAAATGAAGAGACAGAGGAATATGTTCCAAACAAAAGAACAAGACAAAATCTCAGAAAAAGAACTAAAAGAAATGAAGATAAGCTATCCACCTAATAGAGTTCAAAGTAATGGTCATAAATGCTCACCAAACTCAAGAGAAGAGTTGATGAACACAGTGAGAACTTCAACAAAGAGATAGAAAATACATAAAAGAAACAATGAGAGCTGAAGAATATGATAACTGAAATGAAATATACACCAGGGGGGATTAAAAGAAGATTAGAGGATGCAGAAGAATGGATCAGGGATCTGGAAGACAGAGTAGCAGAAATCACCCAAGCTGAAGAGCAAAAAGAAGAAAGAATTTAATTTTTTTTAAGATTTATTTATTTATTTATTTATTTGACAGAGAGAGAGACAGCAAGAGAGGGAATACAAGCAAGGGGAGTGGGAGAGGGAGAAGCAGGCTTCCTGCTGAGCAGGGAGCCCGATGCGGGGCTCGATCCCAGGACCCTGGGATCATGACCTGAGCCAAAGGCAGACACTTAACGACCGAGCCCCCCAGGCACCCCAGAAAAAAGAATTTTAAAACATGAGGATATCGGAAGTGACTTCCATTACAACAAACATCAAGTGTACCAACAATGGCATTATAGGGATCCCAGAGGAGAAGAGAGAGGGAAATGGGCAGAAATAGGTGAAGGGGATTAAGAGGTACAACTTCTAGTTTTTAAAATGAGTCATGGGGCTGTAAGGTACAGCATATGGAATATAGTGAATAATATTGTAATAATTTTATATGGTGACAGATGGTAACTAGACTTACTATGGTGATCATTTCACAGTGTATATAAATATCAAATCACTACGTTGTACCCCTGAAACTAATATAATATTGTATATCAACTATATTTCTAAATAAATAAATATGAATACACGCAACAATACAGATAAATCCCCAAAATATTATGTTAAGTGAAAAAAGCCGGGCACCTGGGTGGCTCAGTTGGTTAGACGACTGCCTTCGGCTCAGGTCATGATCCTGGAGTCCCTGGATCGAGTCCCGCATCGGGCTCCCTGCTCGGTGGGGAGTCTGCTTCTCCCTCTGACCCTCCCCCCTCTCATGTGCTCTCTCTCTCATTCTCTCTCTCTCAAATAAAAAAAAAAAAAAAAATGTTTAATAAAAAAAAAAAAAAAAGTGAAAAAAGCCAGCCATGTAAAAAATATATACTACATAATTCCATTAATATAAAATCTAAATACAGACCAAACTAATTAGTAGTAAAAGAAATCTGATAGCTGTTGTAGGGGGCTTGGAAAAGGAATTGGCTGGAAAAAGACAGAAGGAAACATTCCAGGGGGATGAAATGTTTTATGCAGTGGTTCTACAGGTGTGAGCAATTGTCAAACTCATTGTACTGAATATCTAAGATCTCTGCATTTTTTTAAATTTTTTATTTATTTATTTGACAGAGAGAGACACAGCGAGAGAGGGAACACAAGCAGGGTGGAGTGGGAGAGGGAGAAGCAGGATTCCTGTGGAGCAGGGAGCCCGATGCGGGGCTCAATCCCAGGACCCTGGGATTATGACCTGAGCTGAAGGCAGACGCTTAATGACTGAGCCACCCAGGCACCCCTAAGATCTCTGCATTTTATTGTATGTTTATTATATCTTTTTTTTTTTTTAATGAAGCCTACATCCATAAGGTTTTTATTTTTTTAATTATTTTATTTTAATTTTTTTATTTTTTTTAAAGATTTTATTTATTTGACAGAGAGAGACACAGCGAGAGAGGGAACACAAGCGGGGGAGCGGGAGAGGGAGAAGCAGGCTTCCCGCTAAGCAGGGAGCCCAACGCGAGGCTTGATCCCAGGACCCTGGGATCATGACCTGAGCCGAAGGCAGACGCTTAACAACTGAGCCACCCAGGCGCCTCTGTTTATTATATCTTAATTAAAAAATCTAAAAGTCAATCACTTTTAATATCCTAGCAAAAAACAATTGGAAAATAAAATAATTCTATTTAAAATATCACAAAAAGACTCAGAAATAAATTTAACAAAAGACTGTGCCCTAAAAATTACAAAATTTGGGGGGGCGCCTGGGTGGCTCAGTCAAACATCTGACTCTTGGTTTTGGCTCAGGTCCTGATGGTCCTGAGATCCAGCCCCACGTCTGGCTCTGTGCTCAGTGGGGAGTCTGCCTAAGATTCTTTCCCCCTCTGCTCCTCTCCCTGCTCATGCTCACACGCATGCTCTTTCAAATAAACAAAGAAATAAATAAAATCTTTTTAAAAAATTACAAAATTTTGTTGAGAGAGATTGAAGATCTAAATAAATGGAGAGATATGTCATGTGAATGGATTGAGAGACTTGACATTGTTAAGAAGTCACTTCTCCCCAAATTGATCCATATGGTCAAAGCAACCCCAATCAAAATCATGGAGAGCAATTTTTTTTTTTTTTAGAAATTGACAAACTGATTCTAAAATTTTTGTTTTAAAGATTTTATTTATTTTTCAGGGGGAGAGAGAGAGAGCACACACACACACACAAGCAGGGGGAGCAGCAAGCAGAGGGAGAAGCCAGCTCCCCACTGAGCAGGGAGCCCGATGCAGGGCTCGAACCCAGGACCCCGGGATCACAATCTGAGCCAAAGGCAGATGCTCAACCGACTGAGCCACCCAGGTGTCCCCCGATTCTAAAATTTACATAGAAATGTAAAATGCCAATACAACCTTGGAAAAGAAAAAGGCTGGGGTACTTATCTAACACCCTAAAGCCATAGTAATCAAGACTGTGATTTTGATCAGGATAGACATGAAATTATACAGAATAGAGTCCAGAAATTGATTCACACTTAACAATCAACTGATTTCAATGAAAAGGAAAATATTTCAACTAGTAGTGTTGGAACAACTGGATATTTGCATGAAAAATAATGAACCTTGACACCTACCTGACACTATCCACAACAATTAATTCAAGATGGATCATAAAGCTAAAGTGAATGTGAAAACCATAAAATTTTTAGAAGAAATCATAGGGAATATTTCCAGGGCCCGAGGTTGAGCAAGATTTCTGAGTAGGACCCAGAAAGCAGTAACAATAAAAGAAAAATATGATAAATGAGACTTCATCAAAATTTATTTATTTATTTATTTATTTATTATTTTTTTTTTTTAAAGATTTTATTTCTTTATTTGACAGAGAGAGAGAGCGAGAGAGGGAACACAAGCAGGGGGAGTGGGAGAGGGAGAAGCAGGCTTCCCGCGGAGCAGGGAGCCCGATGCGGGGCTCGATCCCAGGATCCTGGGATCATGACCTGAGCCGAAGGCAGACGCTTAACGACTGAGCCACCCAGGCGCCCCAGACTTCATCAAAATTTAAAAATTTTGCTCATCAGAAAATGGATAGCCATGGGGTGCCTGGCTGGCTCAGTAGGTAGAGTATGCAACTCTTGATCTCAGGGTCATGAGTTCAAGCCCCATGTTGGGGGTAGAATTTACTTAAAAAAAAAGAAAAAAGAAAAAAAAAAACAGATAGCCAAGCCCCAGACTGTGAGAAACATTCACAAAATTTTATTATCGATAATAATATTAATAAAAGTATTACTGACAAAGGACTTGTATCTAGTATATGTGAAGAACTCCTGCCATTTAATAAGAAAAAAGACAAACTCAAAAAATGGGCAAAGTTGGGGCACCTGGGTGGCTCAGTCGGTTGAGCAATGGACTCTTGATTTAGGCTCAGGTCATGATCTTGGAACCCTGGGATCCAGTCCCATGTTAGGCTCCACGCTCAGTGGGGAGTATGTTTGTGGATTCTTTTTTTTTTTTTAAGATTTTATTTATTTATTTAATTGACAGAGAGAGAGAGAGAGAGAGAGAGAGAACACCAGCAGGGGGAGTCAGAGAGGGAGAAGCAGGCTTCCCACAGAGCAGGGAGCCAGATGTGGGGCTCGATCTCAGGACCCTTAGCCAAAGACAGATGCTTAACCAAATGAGCCACCCAGGCGCCCCTGTTTGTGGATTCTTTCTCTCTCTCCCTCTGCCCCTCTCAAATCGCATCTCTGTCTCTCTCTAAAGATTTCTCTCTCTAAAGACTTTTTTTTTTTAAGATTTCATTTGTTCATTCGAGAGAGAGAGAATGAGCGGGGAGGAGGGGCAGTGGGAGAGGGAGAAGCAGACTCCCTGCTGAGCAAGGAGCCTGAAGTGGGGCTCGATCCCACGACCCTGGGATCATGACCTGAGCTGAAGGCAGACACTTAACCAACTGAGCCACCCAGGCACTCCCAAAAAGAAATAAATCTTAAAAAAGAAAAAGGGTGAAGATTTGTATATTTCAATTTTACCCAAAATGCCTGCATAAAAAAAAAATCAAGATGACTGGGGTGCCTGGCTATCAGTAGAGCATGTGACTCTTGATCTCTGGGTCATGAATTCAAACCCCACGTTGGTTGTGGAGTTTACTTAAAACAAAAATCAAGATGACTAAACCAACTGTAATACATCCTCCCAATGGAATAGTACTCAACAATAAAAGGGAACAAACTACTGATACATGCAACATTATGGGTGAATCTCAAAACATGATGCTGAGTGAAAGAAGCCAGACAGAAAACATTAGATAAATGGTTCCATTTATTTATCTAGTATTCTGGAAAAGGCAAAATTAGAGAGACTAAAAACAGTGGTTGCCAAGGTGTCGACCACAACAGGGCAGCATGGGGGATCTTTTTGAGGTGATGGCAAGGTTCCATTCATTTGCTGTGCAGACCTAAATTCGGTCTACCATTTCCTGCAGGTGTTCCAAGTATTTTCCACATGGCCAGCACTCCTGGTCATTTCTCTCTCTCTGCCCTCTGCTTCTGCCATCACATCTCTATCTCTAACTCTCCTGTCTCCCTCCTTCATTATAAGGACCCTTGCAAATGCACCATGGCCACCCACATAATATAGGCTAATATGACTATATAGGATATACAACTCTATCCGTTTATCAAAACTCAGAACTGTACCCATATAAAGGATGAATTGTATTGCCTGTAAATTCTACCTCAACAGGCCTTTTTAATTTTTTTTAAAGATTTTTTTTATTGGGGGGGGGGCAGAGGGAGACAATGTCATGCAGACTCCCTGCTGAGCTTGGAGCCCGACGTGGGGCTTGATCTCACAACTCCAAGATCATGACCTGAGCGGAAATCAAGAGTTGGACGCCCAACCGCATAAGCCACCCAGGTGCCCCTCAGTAATATTAAAAAAAAAGAAAAAAAACAACTAAGGGGTGAGCAGGGAGTGGGTGTAGGGATGGATATACCAGGAGAGAGGCAGGGGTGCCTGGGTGGCTCAGTCAGTTAAGTGTCTGACTCTTGGTTGTGGCTCAGATCATGATCTCGGGGTTGTGGGACCAAGTCCCACATCGGGCTTTGTGCTCAGCACGGTCTGCTTTGGATTCTCTCTCTCACTCAAATAAATAGATAAAATCTTAAAAACAACAACAAGAGAGGCAGAATGCTGGTGAGTGGGGAAGCTCTGTGGTTGGTATAGGGTCGTCTGTTCTACTCTTAGGTTTATTTTATTTACATTTGAAATTTTCCATAATAAAAAGTTGTGGTTGTTCATTTTGAGGGAAAGGGAAATTGTGTGATGGAGGCAAAGATGTCGCAGAGTTGGTCAACTGTCCATCCCGCCAGGACACTTTTTGCACATGAAAGAACTGATGTCCCTGGGGTCTCAAACTGACTTCCCGCTTACCCCCTACCCCCCACCCAGGCACTTAAATAAGCTAGAGCTTTTTACTTTAACAGTTTTTGCTGGTACTCCTCAAAAATTTTTAATGCCATTTGATTCTTAGCTGCCACAATTTTTTTTTTTGCTCTGTTTTAAGGTCTCCTTATTTATTTATTTTTAAAGATGCCCTTTTCCTCACAATGGCCTCTTTGATATGTCAGTAAACCATGCAGGGCTTATTTTTCAAGTGGCTGTTCTTTTGGATTTGTGCCATGCATTTATCACGGGCTTCCAATAAAGCACTTTTAAAAAGAAATAGGCTCCAGGCTTTCTATGGGCTGTAACTTTTTAAACAATTCCTTTCATTTCTCCCCCTTAATGCCCTCATTCTGTCCTAGTTTCCCTTTCTAAAACTGAGCAATCAAATGATGGATTCGACCCCTCCCTTTCCCGTTAGCAGGCTGAATGTGTATTGTGGTCACTATTGACGGGAGTGGTTTACCCGTGACCACTCGGTGCCCCAGTGTGGTCACTGGGCAGACCCAGATTCAGCCTCCTCTTTCCTGCAGTGGGGGTTCAAGTATTTGCCAAGCAGCCAGCACTCCTGCGCGCATCAATCCTCACCTTTATATTGTTAATCGGCTCTCTATCATCTGCGGGATAAAATCCAAGCTCTTCCCACCTACTAGAATGGCTCCGATAAAAAGACTGAACAGGCCAAGTACTGGTGACGAGAAGCAACTGAAACTCGTCCACTGCTGATGGGAAACGTGAGATGGGGCGGCCGCCCCGGAAAACAGTTTGGCAGGTCCTCAAAATGTTAGTCACAGAGTTACCATAGGACCCAGCGACTCCATTCCTAAATAGATACCCAGGAGGACTGAAAATATATGTCCACACAAAAACTGGTTCATAGCAGCGTTGGTCACATAACCCAAAACTGCAAACAGCTCCAAGGCCCGCCAACAGGTGAATGGATTAAAGATGTGTGGAATACACACATAGCAATAAGGAAGAACTATTGAGGCAAGCAACAACACTGATGAATCTCAAAACAATGATGCTAAGTAAAAGAACCCAGACTACAAAAGAATGCATGCTTTATAATGCCATTAAAACTCTAGAAAATGCAAACTTCTCTGTATGACAGAAAGCAGATCGCTGTTTACCTGGAGATGAGGCTGGGGAAGAGCGAGGGATTACAAACTAACAGAAGGAGACTTTTGGAGTGATGGACATGTTCATTATCTTGATTTCATGAGCATATCCATACATAAAAATTGATTAGATAGGATGTCTAAACATATGCACTTCATTATATGTCAATTATACCTCAATAAAGCTGAAAAACAAAAGAATTGAAAATAAGACACTTCCTGGGCGCCTGGGTGGCTCAGCCGTTAAGCGTCCGCCTTCGGCTCAGGTCATGATCCCAGGGTCCTGGGATCGAGCCCTGTATTGGGCTCCCTGCTCAGCGGGAAGCCTGCTTCTCCCTCTCACACTCCCCCTGCTTGTGTTCCTTCTCTTGCTGTGTCTCTGTCAAATAAATAAAAAAAAACTTTAAAAAAAAAAAAAAAAGAAAAGAAGACACTTCCTAGACTTGGCCAAGGAAGCCCCAGCCTTCTCCAATACTCCACAGGGCACCACCTGGGCCAGCCACCATTATTGCTTCATGCTGTTCCAAACTGTAAGGTTTACTTCAGATACTCATGGTGACACACTGATCACAGAAGACCCACTAGCCTTCCCCAGGAGAGGGTTTGCTCCCTCCTCCCTGAAAGCCACCAATACAACTAGCCATAACTGCTAGGCCACTTACCATTTAGTATATATTTCTAGGTCTGCTTTCCCTAACTCTGGAGAAACTCTGTAGTAAGGATGTGTTTCAGTTACTTTTATATTCCCAATTTAGGCTTGCAGAGATTTTTAAAAAAATTTTACAAGTGTTCTTTCCACATAAGGGGAGAGCATCTCAGAGACAACTCTCGAAGAACATGATTCATGCAGTTAATAATTACAGAGGAGCTACTGCAGAGGAGGCACTGAGCTAGGCCCCTAAAGCAAGGCTCAGTGTCACAGAGGAGATGAGCAAATGTTCAAGCAGTTCCAACACAGCCTGCTCAAGCTGAGAGATGCTGCAGGCACTAACAAGACACCTAACTTGATGTTGGAGTGACCTCTGTCAGGAAAGGCTTCTTAGAGGTGATACTTAATCTGAGGAATGAAGAATGAACAAGAGCCCTGAGTCGGTTGGGGTGGGAGAGTTTCCCTGTAAATGGACCACCACATGCAAAGAGCTGAGAAAGAGAGCAAGCTAGGTTAGCTGGGTTCTGGAATTTGGAGCCTTGTGTTGGTAGGCAGATGTGAAGTTTTGATGGACCTGTTAGGCCACGCAAGGAGTTTGGCATTCGTTTAGATTCTAGAAGACTCTAGAAGGCAACATGGAGCTTTTGAAAGATTTTAAGCTGGGGAATATCTTTTTTTTTTAAGATTTTTTTTATTATTTATTTGACAGAGAGTGACACAGCGAGAGAGGGAACACAGGCAGAGGGGGTGGGAGAGAGAGAAGCAGGCTTCCCACGGAGCAGGGAGCCCAATGCGGGGCTCGATCCCAGGACCCTGGGATCATGACCTGAGCCGAAAGCAGCCGCTTAACGACTGAGCCACCCAGGCGCCCCAAGCTGGGGAATATCTTGCTCACATTTGTGTTTCCAAAAAATAACCTTGGCAGGGCAAAGCTGGGGGCAGGGAACCTCTTAGGAAGGGATTGTGGTGGTTCTGGGAAAGTTATCGGCTGCCTGAGGCACAGCAAGGAAGGAAGACTGAAGCAGGAGGATCTGTTACACTTCTGCTCCCACACCCGGCCCAGTCATCTACTTGCCAGTAGATCACCAGCTTCCTTCTATAGCATCCTAAGACCACGTCCTTGTCCTGACGGCCTAACCAAAAATGGCCCTCTCTCACCCAAGTCATTGATACTTCCTCTGAGAGCCGAGAGTCCTTCACTCATTGGAAATAGACAAACCTGTCCCCAAGACAGTGACCAAACCAGGATCTCCCTCACCCGCGGGCTTTGAAACGATTGTCCTCAACAGTCTATCAACAAGACTCCGTTCTCCCATCTTTCTCCAACATCCAAGAAGTGAAAGGATCAATCCATTCTAAGGGGTCAGCATTAAAGCAGTGGTAGGAGCCCATGACCCCACATAATGCTGTGGGGCTGCTACTGGCTATATTCCCACACTTTGGAGAATAGTTTGAGCATAAGTGGGCCTTTTAGTTCTCAGCAGGCCTGGCTTCTGGAAACAAGGGTAGGGTTGGGGAATCCTAGCCACTATGGGCCCATGCTGCTGTGCTAGAGGTCCGGGCCAGGAACCTGTGTAAGGAGTGTCCCAGTGGGCCCTCATGTGTTCAGGGCTGGAGGATGCGTCCTTCTCAAAAACATCTTTGTCTCCCAGCACCTAACATAGGCGTATGGTAGCTGTTTCTTAAGGATCCACAGTTAGGACTTTTAGAGAATCACAGACTTACAGATGCTTATTGGCACTACCTATAGTGGGACTATGTTTCAGGGAAAGGGGGTTTGTGTATCAGAAAGTCTGTGTTATTAGGGAAATATATCTTTAGCTGTCAGCTTCTAAAATCCCTTACAGGGGCGCCTGGGTGGCTCAGTTGGTTAAGCGACTGCCTTCGGCTCAGGTCACGATCCTGGAGTCTCAGGATCGAGTCCCGCATCAGGCTCCCTGCTCAGCAGGGAGTCTGCTTCTCCCTCTGACCCTTCCCCGTCTCATGCTGTCTCTATCTCATTCTCTCTCAAATAAATTAATAAAAAAAATCTAAAAAAAAAAAAAAACCCTTACAAATCCTTTGGAACCTTTGATGGTGGTGATAGTGGTAGTGGGGCTTAGCTGGTTAGCTTCCGGGCTGGTGGGCAGATGATGAAGCCGTGATGGAAACTGACCCTGGAAGATGGGCAAAGCTTTCACCCATTGAAGGCTGTACTCGTGCAGGCCTCTCCCTGCCCCTTGTAACCGGCCACCCAGGTGACTTTCCTAGGCATTTGTAATAGTCAACGTCCATTTTTACCCAAAAAAACCTATTTTTTGACATGAGTTTCCTAACCTGACACCATCTTATATTCTGATTTTCCAATAAAGCGTAGAAAGCATCAAGGTGCCCCAAATGGTCTCACCCTTCCCCTGCTCCACAAAACCCCCTCTGGGTCATTTCAGCTATCATTCATCCCTCCTGCCCTGCACTTAGAATTCACTCTAGACATAACCATTTACCACCTACATAGTATTTGGCATATGGACTTTTTTTTAGAAATTAAGCTCTGCACCCAACATGGGGCTTGAACTCACGACCCCAAGATCAAGAGTCACATGCTCTACAGGCTGAGCCAGCCAGGGGCCCCTGGCATATAGACTTTCAATGTTTAGCTCTGGTTTTGTTTTCCTAATAGTCTTTTAAGGTAAATCTTGAGGCTTGTTTCCTAGAGCACTTATTAGCACTGATCCCTGAACAGCTAATCCATGATTATTGTCAGTGGTATTCAATCTACCAAGGTAGGGGGAGGAGGCTGGCCAGCAGAAGAGCCGCCTCCATTGGCTTTTTATCCACGGGCTGTGACTCTACCTTGTATATTCCTTGGGTTTTCCCAGAGTCCTTGGGTGATCTTGGAGAATACATCCTGGAACTAATTTTAAGTCACGAGGGAAGGGGTTGGCAAGGACCCCTAGCCAAAAAAGTGACAAAAAGGGCCAGAAAATCAGCAAGGCTACAGAGGAAACCCATCTGCTTGCTCACTGGCTTTGGTGGGAAACAGAAAGGCCGGGAGCTACTAACATTTCACAGTGGAATCCAGGTTAAACAATCACAAGGCGTGTGAACACGGGCAAACCACTTGACATCACTTGAGCCAGCAGAAAAATTGGATAAAAAGCAATCTTTGGCAAGGCAGCCAAGGCCGCACTGAAACAGCTTCCCCAAACACCACCTCTTTCTGCCAAAGCAAGCTTCTACTTATTGGTGGCTCAGAATACAAAGCTCATCTCTCAAAACTAAATATAAGTGCTCATTTGGAGTTGCTGTCGGCTGCCACCTTGTGGTCTAAACTACAACTGCCTATCGAGACTGAAGTAAGTGGCTAGAAGCACAAAACCACCTGTTTCCAACTTAACGCTATGAAGCTCACTTGGCTAACTGTCCATCTCTGCACAAGGCTTGGCCTGTAGTGTCCCATAAATAGGACTCCCAAGTCCCCCCACTCCCTTAAGATCCACCATTAGTTACCAGTTTTGGTGACCAAAAAAACTTACTTTGGTGGACATGTCCTGAGTTATTAGCTGGCCCGGAGCCGCTGCCTCAAAAGCTTTGACCCCATCCTGTGTATTTCCTGCAACCACCACGTCATGGTTTGATGTGCAAGCCAAAGCCGGTATCCGACCCAGCAAAACTGTATGCAGGATTATGCCCTGAACTTATCACTGGCTGCACCTTCATGACCCCAACAAAGCCCCCTGGTACCTTTACCAAGATGGCACTTGGCCCCACTGGGGAACATCACTGCTCTTATCCATTTACTCCCGTCACATGTAGGAAAGGCCACCACTTATAAAGGCTCCAGGAAAACTCCAATGTTTCCTCCTTTTAAAGGAGCCCTGGGCTGGGGTGCCTGGGTGGTTCAGATGGTTAAGCATCTGCCTCTGGCTCAGGTCATGATCATCCGGCTCCCAGCTCAGCGGGGAGTCTGCTTCTCCCTCTCCCCCTATTTGTGCGCTCCCTCTCAAATGAATAAATAAAATCTTTAAAAAAAATAAAAAGGAGCCCTCGGATGCCAAGAGCTCCAACCAACCAGCTATTATGTAAAAACAAAAAACTCCCATGGGTTCTTCCTAGGGCTGGCAGTCCTTTTCAGAGGTATTTGTGCAATCTTGATTCTGTTTTCTCCTAAGCCTTGACGGTTGAGACTACTTAATTCCAGGGTTAAAAAAGCAGCAACCTTCCCGTGCCACAGAGCTGCATCAGCATGGCCCACCTAGTGAACATGCCCCGCTCTCCAACTACCCCCCAGAACAGTAACCACACTGGACGGGACTCCGCGGGGCAGCATGTGCTGAACACAGGGCCTGCGCCGGAGCCAAGTACTGCAGCCCTAACAGCCACATGCGATGCCACCCTGCATGAGGACAACTCCTAAACCAAATCCAGTCTTGCCCTGTTTACATTCTGATCCTTCTATCATTCCTGTTCAGGCCACATAATGCAAACCAAACAGGACACACAAGATTAATTTTTCTCTGGCTACGAATTTATTCAACACAAAACATCTCCAACTTTACTGAGGTGGCTGACCACGTCCACGACCAAATCCGCCTCTCTGCAAGAGAAAACAGACATCATCAGCATTAGCAGCACGCCGGGCAGCGGGCCTCATTACAACAGGACAGGGCCCCGAACGTAAGGCTCAAGAGCTCAGGCCATAAATCCCAGCCCTGCCTCTTACTACGAGGCCACGTTCACCTCCTAGGCTGGTTTCCACATCGGAAAAATGGGAATATGGATACCCACTCAAGAGTGTGTTTACGCACACACACAGGCGCACTCCCAGCACAGGCCAAGACCTTGCGCCTGCCACACACACCTCCTTTCCACAAACGAGGCCACAGAGAACACCTGTGTGCCGTGCAGACCTGCCACAGGACAGCCGTTCCTGCAACAGTGCTACGCCCGCCCCCGTGCCAGGCACTTTACCTAGATTCATCTCACAGGTACCTGACAGAGCTACAATTGTAACATCTATTTTAAGGACGAGGAAACTGAGGCACGGAGGTATGTGCCCAATATCAAACCATCTGAAGAAGATGAAGGACCTGACTCCAGCCATCTTGGTTCTAGAGCTTAATCTCTAGTTTGTAGTTCTTAACCCTAAGTCTTAGTTCATGAAATTAAGGGAGTCACAATTATGATGCTCATTAATGAAGAAACCACCACTATGCACGTGTAGTATTGATTTGGGGGAGTCATTTCAGTAATTTACGTAATTATAAAAGTTTGCATGCTGTATCTTAATGTAAAAACTCTTGGAATTCATTTTTTTTGGGGGGGGGACCACTGCCAACAAGGGGTGGGACCCACCACACTGTATTGTATCCCTAGAATTTGCAGACCCCCAGGGCCATGGCCAGAACAATGACTGTCTATACAGAGCCAACAGGGATACTCACAAACTGGAACTCAGTTGCTGACCCAGCCCCGGCCTCAGCTTTCTTGTCGGCACCAGCTGGAAGGAGAAACACCAATGCAGAGTCATCATATGTTATGATCGATTACAGACCAAAGGAAGACAAGTCTCCAGCCCAATTCTGCACGAAAAGCTGTGTCACCAAACGTACCCCATGAAGTAGAAGTAAATTACACCCAGTGGTGGGAAACACCCTGTGAACCACTTCTGCCCCCTCCCTCTCCTGGGGCAGCTTTCCTTAAGTCATCCTTCCAAACTCACAGCCCAAACTATCACCTCCTCCAGGAAGGCTGCCCAGACCACAAAGCCTGGATTACGTGCCCCTCTCTATGCCCCAAGAAGACCCTCACTTCCCATCGAGCTACTTACATGCTTCAGATCAGCATCTAGCTTACAGAGGAAGAGATAAAGGACACAAAGGCCCACAGAAACAAAAAGCAACCTAGTCATGATCACGGTAAAGAACAAGATGAAAGGTCCAGTGCTGCCCTGACCTGTATGGCAGCCACTAGTCCAAATTGAGGCGTGTGCAAAACACATGTAAGATGTCAAGATTTAAGAGAATGCAAAACATCTCATTAATGTGTATAAAGATTATATGTTAAAATAACATTTTAAAAATATATTGGATTTGGGATGCCTGGCTGGCTCAGTTGGTAGAGCATTCAATTCTTCATCTTGGGGTTGTAGGCCTGAGCCCCATGTTGGGTGTAGATCACTTAAAAATAAAATCTTAAAAAATATTAATACAATAAACTATACTGGATTTAAAAAATTACTGCTGTAAACTATTTCCACTTGCTTTAGGTGTGGCCATTAGGAAATGCTACGGTTTAAGGGAGGGGGGGAGCGGGTGGTGACTGCACCATCAGGGAGTAGTCTCGGTAAATCTTGTTCAATGGGGTCTCTCTTTGGCCCATTTCAGACCACACCCACCATTAGGCTCTTGTCCCCTCACTCCCCTGCCCCCCCGACAAGCAAGCTACCCACGTCTCCAACTCTATACCTGTGTTCAGGCTGCTCTCACCTGAAATGCTCATCCCCCCCCCCTCAACTTGGGGACCCCTGGGGCTCAGGCCCAACCTCACATCCTCTGGAGCACGACTCCCTGACGATTCCCCATGTGGTGTGACTTCTAATAAAAGCAACCCTTAACTTTCTCTGAACCGAGAGCCTGTTTGTTGGAAAAATTCTTTCTTACAATCTGGTAACATACTCAGGTCAAGTGCTCATTTCTATTTCACGTTTCAAGAAACAGGAACCATGACAAGAAGACAGGCTAGAGTGGAAGAAGTTGATGAAAATTACCCTTAATACTTTGCTTTCTTATCACAATTAATTGCTTCTCAACAAAGATACGGACTCTCTAAAAAAATCCCAAGCCCTGGGACACCTGGGTGGCTCAGTCAGTTAAGCATCTGCTTTCGGCTCAGGTCATGATCCCAGGGTCCTGGGATGGAACCCCGCATCAGGCTCCCTGCTCAGCTGGGAGCCTGCTTCTCCCTCTGCCTGCCGCTCCCCCTGCTTGTGCTCTCTCTCTGTCTGACAAATAAATAAAATCTTAAAAAACAACAACAACAAAAAAAACCCCAAAACAAAAAACCCAAGCCCTACCATGGCCCACAGAGCTATGAGACCTCCATCGTCTGACTCCCCTACTATTTTCTGGTTCAGAGAGCCAATGGCTGACTCCTTCCTTCAGGTGTTTGCTTAAATCGCACTTACACAGCTTTCCCTGAACACCCCACCAAAAACTGCACTGTGCATCCCCCTGCTTGCATTTTTCCCTGTAGCACCCCAGGCCACGGACATATTATATACTCATTTTTGCTTACCAGTTTCCTACTACTAAAACGCAAGTTCAGTGAGAAAGGTCTTTTGTCTGTTATGCACATTACTGTCTCTCTAGCTCTTAGAACAATGTCTGGCAAGTCAGATAATATATACTGACTGAACGAACAAACATCTGTTATTCCAAGTCAATGCAAACACCTGCTGTTTAAAAACAAGATTTTGAACTATTTTTTAAGAAAACAACAAAGATAATTTAAGTGGGCACCCTCAAGGAGCTTGCGACACAGGAACACAACCACAAAACCAAGAAAGGCATGTTACTTTCTTAGAAGTTTTCAATTTTGCCCTGGTTCAAGGTCTTCTGTGTCCCCAGTGAAGAGGGCTTTTCTCCTAATCCCATCCATCAAATCCATGTACAAGGCAAGAAACATAAAGGACTCCACCTAAAGATGACCTGAAGATTGAGACCAAGAATCTTTCCTGTCACTCTGGCACTTTCAAGGGCTGAGCCCCAGCCAGGGTGACTGAGAATCCAGAGATTCTCCCCCAACGCCCCTGACAGAGATGACGCATTACTCACGGGGCACAGCGCTTCGTCTGTAGGTGTCTCTGTCAGCTTCCCCTCGTGTGAGTCTTGCAGGTCGCTCTCCCTCCAGACCTATACAAATTAAAACACACTGTGAATGTAGGGCAATGTGGGAACTCTGTTCCCTTCGGGCCAAGAAAAGTGGGAATTGCTCTCCTATTCTCACTGGCAGCAACTTAGTTATGATGGGATAAAGGGGACAGAACTCTTGGACCCAGAGCTGTCAGCTAGAAATTTTGTCATCACTGACACTGGCTTCTTAAAAGTCTAGGAGAACACTCAATTAAAATGCTACCCATCAGGGCACCTGGGTGGCTCAGTCGTTAAGCATCTGCCTTCGGCTCAGGTCACGATCTCAGGGTCCTGGGATCAAGCCCCGCATCGGGCTCCCTGCCCAGCGGGGAGCCTGCTTCTCCCTCTCCCATTCCCCCTGCTTTCTCTCTCTCGCTGTGTCTCTGTCAAATAAATAAAATCTTTAAAAAAAAAAAAAAATGCTACCCATCTGCAAAAGGATTGCTTTTTTCTATTGTATTTCTCAACACAGATACATATTTTCCAATTACTTGACAAATTAAGCAATCCAACCATTTCTACAAACACCTGAATAGCCAAAATTTTGAACTTGACTCATCTCTGAAATGGAAAATCTCCTGTGCAAACAGGAAAGGAGGCACCATAAGCTGAAAGCCCACCTCCAGCAGTCAGCGTATAAATACAGAGGCCAACAAGAGTCCTTTAGTTGCCCTGGGCTTCTCCACACACCTCACTAGGCTGTGGGATATATATATGAAAGCAGACTAAAAAGCTTTTAAAACATTCTCATAAACACTGGAAGTTTAATCTGGTATTCTACCTAGTTACCCTGGAACTTTACTTCGAGTCTACATGATTAAATATAGACTGTAGTTGATCTTGAACACACGTTTGAACTCCATGGGTTCACGATTCCTTTTTCAATTAACTACTGTATAGTAGCAGAGCAAATATATTTACTTAAGACTTTCTTAATATTTTCTTCATTGTAAAAATATCAATCGACCATTTGTTATCAGTAAGACTTCTGGTCAACAGGCTGTTAATAGTTTTCAAAAAATCCAAGTTACACATGGATTTTGGACTATGGGGGTGGGGGTAGGGGTAGGGTTGGGGATGGGGACAATGACGACACAGGCGCCCCGACCCCTAAGCTGTTCCAAGGGCCAACTATATTTTTTTTAAGTATGAGAAGTTAAACTGAACCTGTACTGAGTGGCTAAAATAAATGCTAGGTCCCATCTATGCCAACCAAATCAGAATCTGTGAGGGCGCAGATAATGGAATCCCCCCCCCCCCCGAGGGATTCCAAGATGCAGTGGAGAACCTTTGCTCTACAGATACATAATCCCACCCAACCACCAGAATCCCCTAGGAAGCAGTCATAAAAAATTCAGGCTCCGGAGTGCTACCAAGCCTCTCTCCAGGAGAACCCGGACAGTCCGGTGATTGTCTGTTTTTAGGAATCTCTGCACCTCATCACCCAAGTCCACAAACTGCTCTTCCTACAAAGTTCCTGTGACAAGTTCTTTCAGAACCAAAGGAAAGAGAACCATAACCTTGACAAACTGCAACTGTGAGCCAGCCATGCTCCAGCCAGAAGGTAATTCACCATCCCCCCCACAAGCACATCCTTTCTCCCCTATTTGACTTTTGATTATTTTTGCTCCCGTTGCCAAGAAACTCTAGAGTTAAACACTCCACTTCTTTCACATGTGGTAAACAGCTTTGCTCCATCCTGTAAAAGTTACTCAATGCTCAACCACGTGTGCCTGGACGCAGACTATATTGTGTATTTAATGGCATCTCCCAGGATGGCCCGAAGACCTGACCTGATTGTGGTTCCATGACAACTCCCATGCGAGGGGACAAAGGTCCCAGGACTTGGCCCAGGTCCTGCATGCCAGAGCCCCCTCTAAAGCGGACACCAATGGTGTATTGTGAGGCCTCTTCTGTCTGATCCTCCCCTCCCCCCGTTTTCACGGACACTTCCCCAGAGAAAGAACAGCTTCAGAGCAGGCCTTCATCTGGGCAACATACCTTTGGGCCGTGGTCGGCCAGTCTCAGGGCGGCTTCGGCGCAGAGTGGCAGGCACAATCTCGGGGGGCAGGTGGAGATAATCACGGAGATACTGGATGCCCTCGTTGGTAAGGTACCAGTAGAAATGTCTCCAGGCAAACTGTTCCTTTACGTAGCCTCGTGATTTGAGAGACTGGAAGACAGAACACGACTGTCAAGACATAACCAGAGGCTCGAATCTAGAAACTCGGTGCAAAAGGCAGCTAAATTGCATAGACAAGTTTTCACGGTGTATCTACCTCAGCGCCCTTCAAGGCAGCAAGCAGCTCTGGCTGTCCTGACCTCTCCTTGGAATCTGCCTCGGACATTTAGTGGAAAATCCCTCCATCTGCACCCCACTCAAGCAGCCCCCAGGCTACCTGCATGGCCTTCATGACGTGAAGGTTGGGCACATTCTTGTCTGCCAGCTCAGGATGTTTGGGCATGTGGACATCCTTCTTGGCCACCATCACTCCCTCCTTGAAAAGGAGTTCATAAATGGCAATTCGGTTCTTCTTGGGCATCAACATCTGGAAGGAAGCGCATCATCAAGAGCATTGCTGAGCAATGGAGCCAGGGTCCAGCAACCAAGTTCAGGACCCCAGAACGACCCCCACGGAATCACTGTCCAATGGGCTGAAACCTCAAACCACACCGTAGAAAACATGCAGGGAGAACTTCAAACCCTGCAAAACTGAAAGCCGCCAGTTACCTTCCTCCATCCCGCAAAGGCGCTTGAGAAGAAAGTTGCTTTGATGTTTAACCAAAACAGGAGCAGGGTTACTGTTCGCTCCAGACTTCGTTCTCACACCCACAGAAGTGTAACGTGGGGGCCGGGGACCGCAAACCCTGTATTCCCGGAGCACTGGGGGGCATAGCAGCAACGGTACCCTGCGCGGAATGGCGCGGCATACTTTGAGGGACGCAGGGAGGGCCTGGAGGAGAGCCCTCCCTTCTTGACAGGCCGCTGACCCCAAACCAAAGGGCCAAGACCTTCGCACCCTCATCTCCTGCCACTCTTCCCCCAAACTAGAGCTCCAGGGCCATGCAAGGAGGCGGCCCGGGGTGAGAGATTCCGTATCGAAACAAAAGCGAGCAAGCGGGGCGCAGTCTCCCTAAACTCGCCGAAAGAGTCGCCGCGACACACAGGCTTCAATCCTCCCCTCCTCGGCCTCTGCCAACGGGCCTCCAATCTTCTACCAGCACCCTACTACCCCCCGAAGTGCGCCCCCGGCCCCTCACTACTCAGAAATGGGCGTGCGGGGAGCGGGAGAGTGGCTCCCCCGCCCCGACCCCGGGGAGGAGCGGCGACTACGACAGCTGGAGAGCCAGGATGGACGCCGATGCAACCCGGACCGAGGAGAAACTCACCTCGGCGGCTGCTAGGTCCGGGGCCGGAGCTGGAAAGGAAGAGGCATGCGCGGCGCGCCGCGGCGTCTCTTCCGGGCTGGCGTGCTCCGCCCCCCCCCCCCGCGAGGACCCGCGGGCTGCCTGGGGTGGCCTCGGCGCTGCCTGAGAGGGGGCCGCGGCGGACCTTGACCTCCCTGGCGACACACGCACGTGGGAGCCGCCGCTGGAACCTGTGACCCTGAGTGCTTGGTCGGAAAATGGTTACTCTTATGTTTGGACAGGCACTTTTGATAAACGCTACTTCTTTATTTCCCAGCGATAAATTAACTTATAATTATGGAAGTAATAGCTGTTCTTTGAGCGGGGAGAGAACATACAGACAGAACAATAACAATAATAAAAGAATAAAACAGATCCTGTAGGCTAAAGATAATGGCCGTTAATATTTTGGTGTCTGTTCTTCCAAACTCAAACGCACCCAAGCAAATATATGTATGTATTCGACAAGAATGGGATGTTTTGCGTGTACGTTATGTAAGATGTGGTTGGTGACCTGTGTTTTTCCACTTACCAATACATCATGAATCTCTTTTCATGTTAATTAATACCTACAATTGTAGTAACAGTAGTCCACTGGTGGATAGTTTAATCAACACTCTGGATATTATATTTTTAAAACCCTTTACTATTATAAGTAACAATACCACACACATATTTGCACAATTGTCCAATATTTTCCTTAGGATACGTTCCTGAAGTTGTAATTATTGAGTAACAAGCACACATTTTTACATTTTTGACACAGTCTACATTGACTTCCAGAAGGCGTTATCATTTTCATTCTAGTCAGCAGTTACTAACAAGGCTCACTTCCCCCATTAACCCTGCTGGGATTGGATAATTTTTTTTTTTTTTTAAGATTTTATTTATTTATTTGTCAGAGAGAGAGAGAGCACAAGTAGGGGGAGCGGCAGGCAGAGAGAGAAGCCGGCTCCCTGCTGAGCAAGGAGCCCGATGTGAGGCTCCATCCCGGGACCCTGGGATCATGACTGAGCGGAAGGCAGACACTTAACTGACTGAGCAACCCAGGCTTCCCTGGATAATATTCTTATTCATTTTTTGTCCGTCTGATAGATAAGACATATTAATGTCATTGCTCTTTTTTTTTTAAGATTTTATTTATTTATTTGACAGAGAGAGAGGGATCACAGGAGGGAGAGAGAGAGAGGGAGAAGCAGGCTTCCTGTGGAGCAGGGAGCCCGATGCGGGGTTTGATCCCAGGACCCTGGGATCGTGACCCCAGCTGAAGGCAGATGCCCAACGACTGAGCTACCCAGGCGCCCTTCATTGCTCTTTTAATTCACTTTCCTTGATTACTTCTGTGGCTCAGCATTTGTATTCCTTCTTTTATAAATTGTTCATTTCCATGATCAGTTTTCCTACTGAAAGTTTTTTCCTATTGATTTGAAATCACTCTTTACATATGAAAGCTATTAATCCTTTGTCACATACTTTTTTAAAGATTTTTTTTATTTATTTGAGAGAGAGAGTGTAAGAGAGAGAGCACAAGCAGGGTGAGGGGCAGAGGGAGAAGCAGACTCCCTGCTGAGCAGGAAGCCCAACGTGGGGCTCGATCCCTGGACCCTGAAATCACGACCTGAGCTGAAGGCAGATGCTTAACCAACTGGGCCACCCAGGCACCCAGGTCACATACTTTTTCAAGAATTTCCCCCATTTTTTCATTTGTCTTGATTTTCATGGTATTTTGAAGTAGAAGTTTCACATTTCTTTATATCCAAATCTTTATGGTTTCAGACTTTGGTACAATGCTTAAAAAGTCACTCAACATCTCAAGATTATATAAATATTCACCTAGTTTTTTCAAGTATTTTTTGTGGTCTTATTATTTAAAAATAAATATTTGTCAGTTTTACAAGATGGAAAGAGTTCTGGACCTTGCTTGCACAACAATGTCAATTAATACTACTGAACTGTATACTTAAAAATAGCTAAGAGACAACTGGGTGGCTCAGACAGTTGGGTATCCAACTCTTGATTTCAGCTCCCTGCACACTTCTCGGGGTCCTGGGATCGAGCCCTGAGTTGGGCTTTGCGCTCATCCTGGAGTCTGGTTAAGGATTCTCTCTCCTTCTCCCTCTGCCTGTACCCCTGCTCACACACTTTCTCTCTTTCAAATAAATAAATAAATCTTTTTAAAATGGTTAAGATAGTAAATTTTATGTTATGTATATTTTACCACAATTAAAAAATGAGTATTCATAAAACATGTTTACAGAAAATTTTTAAAAGATTTTATTTATTTATTTGACAGAGAGAGACACAGCGAGAGAGGGAACACAAGCAGGGGGAGTGGGAGAGGGAGAAGCAGGCTTCCCGCAGAGCAGGGAGCCCAATGCGGGGCTCGATCCCAGGATCCTGAGATCATGACCTGAGCCGAACGCAGACACTTAAGGACTGAGCCACCCAGGCGCCCCCCCTACAGAAATTTTTAAAAAAGAATCTTGAACATATAGACAAGGAGCAACATAATCTAAGGACTGGTCAAGATTTGAAAAAAACAATAAAACTTCCAGATGTGAAAACTAAAATGATTGAAATTTAAAACTTAATTAAAAATGAATAAACAAGAGATTTGACACACTTGAAGAATAAACAATACTTATCACACATTTAAGCAAAATGGAAGATAGAAGTGAAAAAAATATTCACAATGCAGCCCAGAGATTAAAAGAGATGGAATATTTGAAAGAAAGGATAAGAGATATGATGGATAGAGAGAGAAAGCCTCCTATATGTCTAAGTGAAGTCTCATAGGGAAATAATAGAGAATGTAAGAAAGAGACCCTCAGAATATTTTCCAGAATATTGGGAAACAACACACTTCAGATTCACTGAGCTCATCAAATCCCAAGTTGGAGTACATAAAAACATATCCATCCCCACAAACAAAAAAACCCCAAATAACATTAAATATATATATATTTATATATATCCATGCCTAAACATATCATAATGAAATTGCAGCACATCAAAAACAAAGAGAGAAAAACAATAACAAAACAAAGAGAAGATCTGAAAAGCAGGAAAAGACAGGACTGCTCTCTTCCTAGCAGCAACAATGGAATGCCCTCGATTGATATAGTCTCCCAAGTCTCTACACTTATAATAGCTAGAGTGGTCCCTCTACAACATCAGACCGTGTCATTCCCCTACTTAAAACCTTCAAAGCCTCCCTTGTTCACCTGCAAAAATATTCAATCTTTTTTGTGACTAAATTATGTTCAGATCTTTAGCCTCCTGGAATGTTTTCTAATGTAAAATTTTTCCCTCCAAAGGGTTAGCTGCCATCTCAACATCATTTCCTCAAAAAGCTAAGCTTCTATTTCTCTGAAATACCACTAAATTGTTGTAAGAGATAATTCAAAAAGATTTTATTTATTTATTTAACAGAGAGAGACACAGCAAGAGAGGGAACACAAGCAGGGGGAGTGGGAGAGGGAGAAGCAGGAGGAGCCCAATGAGGGACTCGATCCCAGGACCCTGGGATCATGACCTGAACCAAAGGCAGTCGCTTAACGACTGAGCCACCCAAGCGCCCCTGTGAGAGATAATTCAGTTTTAGATTTTGTTGCATTTGTGCCCATGAGACACACTGGTGAAAATACCAGTATAATCTTATTTTATTTTTGATTTTTCAAGTTTTTATTTTAATTCCAGTTAGTTAACATACATTATTACATTACTTTCAAATGTGCAGTATAGCGATTCAACCCCAGTATAATTTTAGATAAAGAGCTCAGAATTTGTCCTGTGGGAGAGAGCTGGGTGGGATTAGGTAAGGGAATCATCTAAGATGTTGTAAGGATCTGAGATCATCTAGAGATGGTGTGGAGTGAGAAGAGGATGAGGAGGGACCCCACAGAACTTCCCAGCTCACCCTTAGATGAGCTGGGAATACACATGGATGCTATTCCTGTGGGTGTCTCCTTCCCTGCATAGAGCCTTCTGATGGGCAAGGACCATGCTTTTCTCTCTCAGCATCCTCTCCAGCAGTGAACACAATGTCTCACACATTAGGTAGACTTAATAAATGTTTCCAGAATAAACAGCAACCCTCATGGGAGGCAGAAAAGATTAAAGGTTATTGAGGAGGGAAGGACGAATAATAATACTCTCTGACTTCCCAGAAGACTTCTCCGATGACAGTACATCCTTGAGTTCACTTGAATTCCATTCAGCAGGTAGGCGCTGAGCACCTGGTGCTGGGCCAGGTGATGGGGCAAGGGTGGGGGCAGGAACACACATGGATCCTACCACAAGCATCAACTACCTCTGTTATGTGCTGGGAGCTATGAAGAAAATGATCAGGGTGACAGAGAGTAATGGGGAGTGAGGAGGTTGAAACCTATGGAAGAGTTGAGCATGGGTTGAGAACAGCCTGGGGACAGGCTCCTATGAAAGGCTCTGTCACAGAGGAGCGCTTGAATTGAAAGGCAGCCAGCATGGCTACGACCTGGTGAACAAGGAAGGCACACCAGGACAGGCACAAGTGGCCTCAGGAAGGAGTTAGGAGTTTATTCAAAGTGTAATGAAAAGCCACAGGTTTCAAGAAGTAGTGACAGGGGGTGTCTGGCGGGCTCAGTCGGTAGAGCATGTGACTCTTGATGGCAAGGTTCTAAGTTCCAGCTCCACATTGGGTGTAGAGATTCCTTAAAAATAAAATCTTAAAAAAAAAGTAGTGACAGGATCAGATGTATGTTTTAAGATTAACTTTATAAAGATCAATACCGTTTTTACCACTCCCATGCTATACTGTGCATAAGGTATAAGTATGACACCTGCCACTCATTAAAGATGCAGAAACCCCAAAGAACCAAAAGCCCAGAGATGCCTGGGTGGCTCAGTCAGTTAAGCGTCTGCCTTAGGCTCAGGTCATGATCTCAGGATCCTGGGATCGAGCCCCGAGTCAGGCTCCCTGCTCAGAGAGTCTGCTTCTCCCTCTCCCTCTGCCAGTCCCCCTGCTTGTGCGCTCTCTCTCAATCTCTCTGTCAAATAAATAAATAAAATCTTTTTTTTAATTTTATTTGGCAGAGAGACACAGCGAGAGAGGGAACACAAGCAGGGGGAGAGGGAGAGGGAGAAGCAGGCTTCCCGCAGAGCAGGGAGCCCGATGCGGGGCTCGATCCCAGGACTCTGGGATCATGACCTGAGCCGAAGGCAGACACTTAACGACTGAGCCACCCAGGCGCCCCAAATAAATAAAATCTTTAAAAAAAAAAAAAAAAAAGGAACCAAAAGCCCAAAGCTGAGGCTTAGAGAAATAGATGTTTCTTTCTAGGTCACAGAGGTTAAGAAGTAATGGAACTGGAGTCTGACTGCTACCTTAGGCTGCCCCTCTGCAACGTTTTTTTTTTTTTTTTTTTTTGCTGGGGTCAAGGGCAGAGGCAGGGAGCCAGAGCCCAGAACTCGGTGCAGCTAGAGCAGGGGCTCTGGCTCTCCTGGGATTTGGTCTCACCCCTGTTCCCCGTTAGAATCCCTTGAGAGGTTTTTAAAAATCCCTTCACCTAGGCCACACCCCAGACCAATTTAGTCAGCCGCTTTGGGGGTGGAGCCCAGGCGTATTTTATTTTTCCATTTTTCTTGATGTGTAATATATGTACAGTAAAGTGCACAACTCTTAAGCTTCCAACTTAATGTATTTTTATGTATGTGTGTATGTAAATCCATGTTAACTACCATCTGGATCAAGAGGATCAAGAGATAGAGTATGACCAAACGCCAGAAGTCTCCAGTCAATGCCCCACGCCCACTCCCAGGTACACACTATCCTGACTGATGGCGCCACAGATGTATCTATCTGTGTCTGGCTACCCACCCCCGCCCATCATCAATCAGGTCTGTGAGAATCCACGTCACTGGGGTCAGCAGTTTGTTGCTTTTTGTTGCCGAGTGAGGTTCCATTCTATAGATATATCACAATTGATCTATTTCCCAGTTGATGGACATCTAAGTTGTTTCCAGTGTTTGGCCACTATAAATAAAACTGCTGAGAACGTTCTTATACACGTCTTCTGGTGGACATGGGTGTCGGGCCCCAGCAATTTCTAAAGCAGCCAACCTTGAGAACCACCAGCTTTGAGGAATCTATAAACTCCTGAGGGCTCTTGCAAAAGATAGAAGTCAGGGTCTGGGTCCCTGGGGCCCCTGCGAGCTCTAGGTCCGAAATGAGTAAACCATGGCTTGTAAAGATTTCTAGTTGCAGTTCCTTCCGTTTTGAGGTTCCGGAGCCTTTAGCAGGAATATGTGAAGCGCCAAGAATGGAAGGAGACCTGGGGAGCAGTGCCCCCTATGGCCAGCATGGTGGCCTCTATATCTGAGTCCCCGCGGACAGGGTGGCCACGCCCTTTCATGGCCCAGCTAAGGTGAGGCAGTAACAGCAGTGAATCACACATCCCCAGCAGACACCTTGGGCCTCACCAGTTCCCCACATCTCTCTTCACCACATCTAGAATAGCTTTCTAATCCTGTAGCCTGTTACTTCCTCCCACTCTGAAGAAACCTCCTCAAAAGAGCCATCTGTGCTGCGAATTTTCATTTATAGCTCGCACAGCCTATGTGAGTTTGTGATATGTAGGTAGACGGCTGCTGATACATTCCTGGACACACACGCGTGCACGCCCCCCCACGCATGCATGCACGCACACACACGCATGCATACATGCATGCATGCGCCGGTCACCCACATCTGGCGCTATGGGCTGGCGATGGGATTTCTCCTCTAACTGGAGCCTGACCATCCCCTCCACATGGGCAAACTGTATTATGGACAACCTCTCCTGTAGTGACCGTCACCTCTTTGCCTGTCATTGTTTGGGGCAGCTCCTCTGACCTCACCTGCCTGGAGCGGCTCTGATTATTTCCCCGAATTATTTGATAATGATCAGTGTTGAGGCAAAAACGGTAGGCAGAGTTCAAGGAATACCACATTTTTACAGCCTGTCAGATCTGTTGCCCTGCAGCCCTGCTCTTGTTGCTGCTGCAGGGATGATCCACGGTGCTGTCAAGGTCTGGTTCATCCCCGGTCACCTGTAAATCTCTGAGCATTTCTCATACTCCCTTGTTTTCTTTTTAACTGCCTAATTACCTTTTTGAATACCTGTTTACAGCTGGAAAAACTGACGCTTGGAAAATTTTGGAATGTCAGCTCCGTGAGGGCAGGGATTTCTGCCAGCAGTGCGCGCAGCCGGTCAGCTGGTATCCCAGCAGCCCGGGACAGTGGCTGGCACACAGGAGGGGCTCAGGAAAGATTTCTTAATACATGAAGCTTGTGGTGCGTATTGGTTTTGAAACTCCTAGCTCGGGGCGCCTGGGTGGCTCAGTCAGTTAAGCATCTGCCTTTGGCTCAGGTCATGATCCCAAGGTCCTGGGATGGAGCCCCATGTGGGGCTCCCTGCTCAGCAGGAAGCCTGCTTCTCCCTCTGCCTCTGCCCCTCCCCCTGCTCATGCTCTTTCTCTAAAAAAAAAAAAAAAAAAGAAAGAAAAGAGAGGTATAGCTTTGTGAATTTTTACAAGGCAAAAACCGTTGTAACCACCATCTGTGTCAAGAACTGGAACTTTGCTGTGTCCCCCGAGCCCCTTTCCCCCATCCCAGGTACAACCCCTGGCTCCCTCCAACATTGCCCACCAGCCTGGCCCATAGTATTCATTGCCATGGAGTGTT
This sequence comes from Phoca vitulina, assembly GCF_004348235.1. Taxonomy (NCBI): domain Eukaryota; kingdom Metazoa; phylum Chordata; class Mammalia; order Carnivora; family Phocidae; genus Phoca; species Phoca vitulina. The sequence continues at coordinate 47,878,371 of NW_022589714.1, read as the reverse complement.
ATCACCTACGTGTGCATCTCTAGACACTGGAGTTCAGTCTCGCCCAGTTTAAAAATTACCTTTATGGAGGTGTAATTTATATCCAAGAACGTTCACCAATTTTAAGTGTGCAGTTTGATGAGTTTTGACAAATATATGCAGTCATGTAATAAGAACCAGTCATGATATAAGAACATTTGCATCACCCAAAAAATTCCCTTGTGCCCCTTTGTACCTCACAGGGTCCAGGCAACTACTTCTCTGCTTTGTCACTACAGATTAAATTTCCCTTTTCTAAAATTTTGTATAAATGAAATCATATGGTATATTCTTTCTTTGTGAATAGCCTCTTTCACTCTGCATAATGGTTTTTTTTTTTTTAAAGATTTTATTTATTTATTTATTTGACAGAGAGAGAGTTAGCGAGAGCAGGAACAGAAGCAGGGGGAGTGGGAGAGGGAGAAGCAGGCTCCCCGCCGAGCAGGGAGCCTGATGTGGGGCTCGATTCCAGGACCCTGGGATCATGACCTGAGCCGAAGGCAGACGCTTAACAGCTGAGCCACCCAAGCGCCCCTGCATAATGGTTTTAAAATTTATTCACGTTGTAGCCTGTTGCAGTATTTCCTTCCTATTGTTGCTGTGTAGTATTCCACTGAACAAATACATTGGACGTGTTTATGCATTCAGCTTTTGATGGACATCTGGGTTGTTAGCAGTGTTTGGTTATTATGAATAAAGCTGCTATGAATATTAGTATACAGGTTTTTGTATGGACATATGACTCCATTCTCTTGGGTAAATACCCAGAAGTGGGAATGTTAGGTTGCATAAGAGGTGTGTGTTAAAATTTATATGAGGGGCACCTGGGTGGCTCAGTCAGTTAAGTGTCTGCCTTCGGCTCAGGTCATGATCCCGGGACCCTGGGATCAAGCCCCGCATCGGTCTCCCTGCTCAGTGGGGAGCCTGCTTCTCCCTCTGCCACTCCCCCTGCTTGTGTTCTCTCTTTCTGTCAAATAAATAAATAAAATCTTAAAAAAAAAAAAAACTTTTGCCCCTGGGTGCCTGGGTGGCTCAGTTAAGTCTCTGACTCTTGGTTTTAGCTCAGGTCATAATCTGGAGGTCATGGGATCGAGCCCCACAATGGACTCCTCACTCAGTGCAGAGTCTGCTTCAGATTCTTTCTCCCTCGCCCTCTGCCCCTACCCGCTCACACACGTGCGCACGCTCTCTCTCTCTCAAATAAATAAATAAAATCTTTAAAAACATAAATAAAATAAAATCTTTTGCCCATTACAATGTTTTAAAATTGTGGTAAAATATACATACCATAAAACTTACCGTCATAACCATTTTTTTTTTTTAAAGATTTTATTTATTTATTTATTTGAGAGAGAGAGAGAGAAACAGCATGAGAGGGGATAGGGTCAGAGGGAGAAGCAGGCTCCCTGCCGAGCTGGGAGCCCGATGTGGGACTCGATCCTAGGACTCCGGGATCATGACCTGAGCCGAAGGCAGTCGCTTAACCAACTGAGCCACTCAGGCGCCCCCGTCATAACCATTTTTAAGTTAAGTCAGTCTTGCCTGTTTCTAAACCTGGATCATTTTTCCTCTTATTACTGAATTGTAGGAGTTATTTATATAAGCTGGATGCCAGTCCTTTTTTCAGATGTATGTGTTATGAATATTTTCTCCTACTCTGTGGCTTGTCTTTTCATTTTCTTAACAGTGTCTTTTGAAGACCAGAAGTTTTAAAGTGATTAATTATTAATAGTCCAATTTATTAATGTTTTAACAACCATGCTTTTGTGTTCTAAGAAATCTTTGTCTACCTGAAGGGCACAGGGATATGTTTTCCTTTTAAGTTTTGTCGTTTTAACTTTTACCCTTACATCTATGATCCATTTTAAATTAAATTTTGTGTGTGGTATAAAGATTGAGATTCTTTTTGTTTCCAATGGACATCTAGTTCTTCCAGTGTATTTGTTGAAAAGACGATTCTTTCCACATTGAATAACTTTGGCACTTTTGTTGAAAATCAATAGACCATAAATTTGTGGATCTGGTTCTGGATTCTTCTCTTTTACTGTTCTGTTGGTCTGTCCTGACACCAGCACCACACTTCCTCAATGCTGTTGCTTTACAGAAAGTCTTGAAATCAGGTAGTTTTTTAACTTTGTTCTTTAAAAAAAAAAATTGCTTTGGTTTGCTCATTGAAATTTTTTTGAGGGGCGCCTCGGTGGCTCAGTTGGTTAAGCGTCTGCCTTCAGCTCAGGTCATGATCAGGGGTCCTGGAATCGAGCCCCGCATCGGGCTCCCTGCTCAGCAGGGAGCCTGCTTCTCTCTCTGCCTGCTGCTCCCCCTGCTTGTGCTCTCTCTCTCTCTGACAAATAAATAAATAAATAAATGAATAAATAAAATCTTAAAAAAAATAAAATAATTTTTTTGATAACATCATAAAGGCAAGGAAAGATTTTTTTTTAAAGATTTTATTTGTCAGAGAGACAGAGAGAGCCCGTGTACAAGAAAGGTGAGCAAGGTGGGTGGCAGGCAGAGGGAGAAGCAGGCCCCTGCTGAGCAAGGAGCCCAATGCCGGAACCCCAGGACCCTGGGATCATGACCTGAGCTGAAGAGAGCCACTTAACCGACTGAGCCACCCAGGTGTCCCAAGACAAGGAAAGACTTACAAATGGAAGGAGATTAAGGAGAAGAAACAACTAAATGCAATGTGGGATCCCGGATCAGATCCTGGAAACAGAAAGGAACATTAGTAAAAAATTCATGAAATTAAAGTCAGATCTGTGGCTTAATTAGTGTTGTACCCGTGTTACCTTCCTACTCTTGGTGATACAGATATTAACACTAAGAGAAGCGAGGTGGAGGGTGATGACGGAGCAGAAGGCCAGCTGAAGACAGAGCGTAAGCTGACACCCTGCAACCTCCCCCCACCCCCCCACTCCTGGGTGGTACATTTGTGACATTCTTCCAGGAATCTCCCAACTATCTTAATGTTAATACCTTGCTAGAGGGGAAAACAACCTTGACAATGGCAAGGCCCCTGGTATCCTGTAGGTATCTTGTAGGTCGGTCCTCTTTAGCATATGAAAGTTCTTTTGATTGATTAAGTACATCATTAGTTTTGATGTAGTGTTCAGTGATCCTTTAGTTGCATATAACGCCCAGTGCTCATGTTTTCCTTACTTCCCTCAACTCCCGAGTATATAATCAGCCACTCCTTAAGACCGGGTCCAGCAGCTCTTTCTGCCCACGGGGCCTGTCCCCGTGCTTTAATAAACCACCATTTTGCATCAAAGACTTCTCAAGAGTTCTTTCTTGGTTGTTGGCTCCAGACAACACCCCACCAAACCTCACCTATATTTCAAAACCCCATCAGAGGATATAAGACAACTCTTGGTACTATTCTTGCAACTTTTCTCTAGGTCTCAAATTAGGTCAGAATGAAAAGGTTTTTTATTTTATTTTTTCAAGATTTTATTTATTTATTTGAGAGAGAGAGTACACACGCAAGATGGGGGAGGGACAGGGGGAGGGGCAGAGGAAGGGCAGGGGGAGGGGCAGACTCCCGGCTGAGCAGGGAGCGCGATGTGGGGATTCATTCCAGGACCCCAGGATCATGATCTGAGCTAAAGGCAGACACTTAACCAACTGAGCCACCCAGGTGCCCCTAAAAAAGGTTTTTTAAATGTACAAACACTGATTGTAACAGCTGTACCAGTCTGGTGGGGGAGGGGCAGGGGCTACATGAGAACTCTACATTCTGCTCAGTTTTGCTGTAAATCTAAAACTGCTCTGGGCCGCCTGGCTGGCTCCGTCGGTGGAGCCTGCGACTCATGATCTCGGGGTTGTGAGTTCAAGCCCCACGTTGGGTAGAAATTATTTAAAAATAAAATCTTCAAAAACAACTGCTCTAAAAAACAAGGTTTATTAAAAAAGAAAAAGGTGCAAGTAAAGAATGAGATAGGAAAAAAAAACTTGATATGACTTTTTTTGGGAGGGCAGACATTTCTCTCCCAATTTTTTTGTTGTGGTAAAATACATGTAACATACAATTTACTGTCTTCCCCATTTTTAAGTGGACAGTTCAATGTCATTAAGTACATTCACACTGTTGTGCAACCATCTCCACCATCCATCTCCAGAACTCTTCTCATCTTGCAAAACTGAAACTCTATACTCATTAAACAATAACTCCCCATCCCCCTTCCATCCAGCCCCTGACAACCACCATTCATTTTCTGTCTCTATGTTTTGAATACTCTAAGTATCTAATATAAGTGGAATCATGCCATATTTGTCTTCCTGAGGCTGGTTTATTTCACTTAGCATAGTGTCCTCAATCTTTATCTATGTTGTAGCACACACACACACAATAAGCACAAATAAAAAGAATGAGCAAGAAAAAAAATTTGAGGGGCGCCTGGGTGGCTCAGTCGTTGAGCGTCTGCCTTCAGCTCAGGTCATGATCCCAGGGTCCTGGGATCGAGCCCCACATCGGGCTCCCTGCTCTGCGGGAGGCCTGCTTCTCCCTCTCCCACTCCCCCTGCTTGTGTTCACTCTCTCACTGTGTCTCTCTCTGTCAAATAAATAAATAAAATCTTAAAAAAAAAAATTGGTATGTCTTTAAACTCTCTTTTAATCTACAGGTTCTCTCTCTGTATTAGTTTTTGTATGCCGTGTAACAAATTGTCACAAATTTAGTGAGTTAAAACAACGCACATTTTAAAAAATTATTATTATTTTATTTATTTATTTGACAGAGAGATACACAGCCAGAGAGGGAACACAAGCAGGGGGAGTGGGAGAGGGAGAAGCAGGCCTCCCGCAGAGCAAGGAACCCGATGTGGGACTCGATCCCAGGACTCCGGGATCATGACCTGAGCTGAAGGCAGACGCCCAATGACTGAGCCACCCAGGCGCCCAAAAAAATTATTATTATTTTAAAATGTTTTGGGGGCACCTGGGTGACTCAGTCAGTTAAGTGTCTGACACTTGATTTCAACTCAGGTCATGATCTCGGGGTTGTGGGATCAAGCCCCAGGTCAGGCTCCATGCTCAGCTGCGAGTGTGCTTGAGATTCTCTCCATCTCCCTTTGCCCCTTGCCCCACTCGCTCATGCACACTCTCTCTCAAATAAATAAATAAATAAATCTTAAAAAAATAAAAAATAAAATGTTTTTAATTCAAGTATAATTAACATACAGTGTTATATTACTTTCAGTTGTACAATATAATGATTCAACAATTCTGTACATGTCTCAGTGCTCATTAAAATAAGTGTACTCTTTTTTTTAACACAACAAGTGCACTTCTTAATCCCCATGCCCTATTTCCCCCATCCCCCCACTGACTCTGGTAACGATCAGTTTGTTTTTTTTTTAAGATTTTATTTATTTATTTTGACAGAGAGACAGTGAGAGAGGGAACACAAGCAGGGGGGAGTGGGAGAGGGAGAAGCAAGCTTCCTGCTGAGCAGGGAGCCCAATGCGGGGCTCGATCCCAGGACTCTGGGATCATGACCTGAGCCGAAGGCAGACGTTTAACCGACTGAGCCACCCATGTGCCCCCATGTTTGTTTTCTACTGTTAATAGTCTGTTTCTTGGTTTGTCTTTGTTTTTTCTTCCTTTGCTCATTTGTTTTGTTTCTTAAATTCCACATATAAGTCAAATCATATGGTATTTGTCTTCCTCTGATGGACTTATTTCACTTAGCATTATACCCTTTAGGTCCATCCATGTTGTCGTCAATGGCAAGATTTCACTATTTTTTATGGCTGAATAATATTCCATTACATATGGATACCGTGTCTTCTTTATCCATTCATCTACGGATGGATACTTGGATTGCTTCCACATCTTGGCTATTGTAAATAATGCTGCACTAAATGTAGAGGTTCATGTATCTTTTCAAATTAGTTTTTTCATTTTTCTTTGGGTAAATACCCAGTAGTGTGATTACTAGGTCATATGATATTTCTATTTCTCATTTTTTGAGGAACCTCCATACTGTCTTCCAGAGTGGCTGCACCAATTTGCATTCCTACCAACAGTGCAAGAGAGTTCCTTTTTCTCCACATCCTTGCCAACACTTGTTATTTTTTGTGTTTTTTATTTTAGCCATTCTGACAGGTGCGAGGTGATATCTCACTGTGATTTTAATTTGAACACACATTTATTATCTCACAGCTTCCATAGGTCAAAAGGCTGGGCATGACTGCATCGGGTCCTCTGCTCAGTGTCTCATAGGCTGCAGTTAATGTGCTGGCCAGGCTGCATTCTTGTCTGGTTGTCTGACTAGGGAAGAATCCATGTTTAAGTTCATTTAGGTTGTTGGCAGAACTTATCGCCTCCCAGTTGCATAACTGAGAGCCCCAGCTGTTTGCTGGGTGTTGAATGCGGCTGCCTTTAGGTTCTAGGAAGTGCCCCAAATTTCTTGCCATGTGACCCTCTCCATAGGCTGTTCATAGCATGGCTGTTTTCTTATTCAAAACAAATAAAAGAGTCTCTCCCTCCTGTTAAGATGGAGTCTTATATAATAAAACATAGTCATGGTAGTGACATCCCATCACCTTTGCCACATTCTTTTGGCAGGGAGCAAGTCACAGGTAGTACTCACACTTAAGAGGAAGGGATCATACAAGGACACAACTCATTGCGGGTCACTTAGGGTATGTTGGCCACACCCCCACCTACCTTTTTTCTTAACCGTTAATTTGTTGAAGTACTGGGCTGTTACTATAGAGTTTCCCAGTCTAGATTTTTTTTTAGGATTTTATTTATTTATTTGAGAGCAAGCGTGAGTGGGTGGGGGGAGGGGAGAAGGAGAAGGAGAAGGAGAGGGAGAAAAATCTCAAACAGACTCAGCTGAGCGTGGAGCCCAATGCGGGGCTCGATCTCACGACTCTGAGATCACGACCTGAGCCGAAATCAGGCGTCAGATGCTCAACCAACTGAGCCGCCCAGGTGCTCCTCCAGTCTAGATTTTCTTTCTTTCTTTTTTTTTTTTTAGATTTTATTTATTTATTTGACAGAGAGAGACACAGCGAAAAAGGGAACACAAGCAGGGGGAGTGGGAGAGGGAGAAGCAGGCTTCCCGCGGAGCAGAGAGCCCGATGTGGGGCTCGATCCCAGGACCCTGGGATCATGACCTGAGCCGAAGGCAGCCGCTTAACGACTGAGCCACCCAGGCGCCCCATCCAGTCTAGATTTTCTGATTGCATGAAGAATTCAACATGTTCCTCTGTCCCCCATGTTTCTGAAAAACTGGTAGCTGGATCCAGAGGATCCATCAGACTCAGGTCGGATCCCTTTGGCAGCATTTAGGTGGTAGTGTGATATTCCCTCAGGAGGCACATGATGTCTGGCGGTCTCTCTTTTTGATGGTAGCAGCTATTGACGCTCAGTGCCGGCATCAGTTAATTCACAGGGTGTAGTGAAATGAAGATGTTCTATTTCTACTATTTAATTTATTGGTTACAATACTTTTATAAAGAGATGCTTCTTCTCATCTATTACTTGTTTACCCAGTGGCATAGTTCATATAGGGAAGGCAGGATAAATGCTTGAGTCATTTCTTTTATTTACCAATTTCCAAGACAATAAATTGGTTCCCTATCAAGGTGGCCAATTATTTTTTAGGGGGGGTCACTCCATTTTTATTCCCAGAGCCATGGCCACTCAGAGTTGTGTCCCAACCCTGTAAAGGGCAAAAACCCAACCCCTCTTTGGTGTAAACTTTCAGGAGAAGTGGTATAGCACATTTTTGGAGTTTTGCAAACTAGCTGGCAACGTGCAAGGTCAGGTTGTTCCGAGAACTGGGGCATGGCCAATTATATTTTAATAGCATTGTGAACCCATGTATTTAAACATATTTGATTGATTTGAATCCATTGCATTTCTTATCCTTATTGAAGTTCACAGGGTCCAGTGGGAGCCTCTCCAAACTGGCTCCTGAGTCTTTTTGACATGATCCTGTTAGTCTTCGAGAGTTTCCTGCTAGCTGGTCCATCAAGGCTCACTGTGTACCTTGCATCTAGTACCCTCCTGCGCCAGACTCAAAACCAGGCATTTCTCCAAGAAGCCTGATTTCTGTTCTTGGGAAATGATATTTCAAGACCACAATCTGGGCTTTTAGGAAGCTCATTGCTGTTGGGTTGATCGCTGCGTCTAGCCTTTTTGGTGGACAGATTAGGAAATTTGTATAATTCCTTGTGAGCTCATCTGATAGGAGGAAGAAACAGGGTGTCATTGTTGAGAGGCAAACGAATTCATAACTGGCACATGCACTTTTTTCCTGGCCCTTCTCTTTCCTTCATTTCTGCTGTCCCTGCCCTGTGGCTCAATTTTATTCCACGACCAGCAGTTTCTCCCCAGTGTGGGGTCCAGTCCTGCGGGGCAGGGAGCCTTGGATGGTCTCTCCAGGAGTTTATAGGAGTTACACCACTCCAGCCCCTTCAAGCACCTTGCATTTGGTCACACTCTAGCATCAGCTGCTCTTCTCAAATTGGATGCCGTGCTTTCCATGAATATCTGTTGCTTATTTTGGGGTTCTCCTGTTTTCAGGTCACCAGATGCTGCCCCCATTGCTTCGTGCTGCTTCTTCCCCCACAGATGCAAGTCTTGTAGCTGTCTGCGATTCGTCCTCATCCACTTGCATTTTGGGCTCCATGGAGACAGCTTGTCACCAGTTGAGTTGTAAACCTTGTCTGTGGCTTTTGGTGACAGCCAGGGTCACTCACTCAGCTGGTGGCCGGGCTAGGCAGGAAGGTCCAAAACATCTCACTCAGCATTCCCCCACATGGCCTTTCTCCACACATGGTGACTCTGCAGTCCGTCATCAAAGCTTTGTTAAAGCATGTTGGTGGCTTCCCAGAGAGCAGAAGGCAGAAGCTGTTAGGTCTCCTAAAGGTCAACCCCACTGCATTCTGTGGGTTGACTATAAGTCCTGCCCAGATTCAAGGAGAGGGAAACAGACTCCACCTCCTCAAGGGAGGAGCAGCAGGTGCATGCTGAGGGAGATGGACTGGGCCATCTTTGGAGATCCCAGTTCCAGCTTGTCTGACCCAGAGCCCAGGCAAGTACCATCCCCGACCCTTAGGAAATTCACCTGGGGCCAGCAGAAGCCTGTGCCATTCATTGTCACTAAGGGGTAAAGCAAGGAGGGAGGGATGGGGGTGCTCCTGGCTTCCAGTTCCAGAAGGGAATCCTGGTGTTCCAACTCCACCATACTCCACCCAGGTTGGAGTTTCCACCTGGGGCTCTGGGGAGCACCACGATGGGTGGGCCCTCCTCTTGGGGGCCAGCACTGTGAAAAGGGAAGGAATTAGCTTTCATCTTTCCTCCCCGCCCCGGCACTCATTGGCCTTCTGAGGGCTGGCAGGACATATGGCCATGCTGGTGGTAAGTCAAGCTGGGAGCCCTGCCAGGGAGGGCCAGATGGAGCTGGAGGAAGGCACAAATCAGCCGCCAGGGCCAGCCCCATAAATAACACTTCTGGGCATAGTGGCTGCTCTCCAGGCCCCTCTCACCGGCCTGGGAGTCTCCTGGAGGTGCCCCCTCCCTCGCCTCTGGCCTGAAACGGCATGCAGAGTGGCCTGGCACAGTAGTTCCTTGCAGCCTGCAGGGCGAGGACAGCTGAAGGGGAAGGCAGCTAATAGGACATGTCAGGGCCACTCCAGAAGTCATCATTTCGTTCCTGCCTTGCTGCCCCCCCCGTGTGTGGGAGTGAGCCTCCTGGCTGAGTGTGGAGACAAGTCACCGGCTGGAGCCCCGGCATCATGATGGAGGAAAGGGCAGGGCATTTTCCTCTCTGATGCCTCAGCTTTTGTTCTGGGGCTGACTGGGAGTGCCTGCAAGGCTGATGCCATATGGCAGTTGCACTTCCTCAGCAATAGAAGTGGGTTTTTGCAAATCGGAGAGCAGGCCCTGAGCCATGTTCCAGCCTCCTTCTGTGCCCGGCTTTTCCCTTCAAGGTGAAGATTGGACTTTTCGGCCTCCAGTCAAATTCCACAGACTGAGGCTTTCATCCTGAAGAATCAGAAACAGAGTTCAACCTGCCAGAACTCCCAGAATATTTTTGGTGTCGGGCTCACGGTGAGCTATGGTATCTGGAGGACGAGAGGGGGCAAAGACGAGCCAGGCCGAGTGTGGAGCCTGCATAAGCTGAGGACTGGGAAGCATCTTTGTGCTCTGATTCTCAATGTGAAGCGCTGGTCCCCTATGGGAGTCACCTGGGGAGCGTTAGAAAACGTCAGGTTCAATCAAGATGCAGTGAAATATCGCTTCACAGATATTAGCGTTGCTACTATCAAAAAACCCAGAAAACACCAAATGTTGGCAAGGACGTGGAGAAAGTGGAACCCTGTGCACTGTTGGCAGGAATGGAAAATGGTGCAACCACCGTGGAAAAGACTATGGAGGTTCCTCAAAAAATTACAAGTAGAATTACTCTATGGTTCAGCAATCCCGCTTCTGGGTATGTAACCAAAAGAATTGAAAGTGGAGTTTCCAAGAGACATTTGCTCACACCATGTTCATGGCAGCTGTAATTCACAGTAGCCAAGGGGCAGAAGTACCCCAAATGTCCATGTTTCAATGAAAAGGTGGAGAAAATGTGGCATATACATGCAAGGGGATATTATGTGGCCTGAAAAAAGAAGGAAATCCTGTCCCATGCTACAACATGGATGAAACTCAAGGACATTATGCCAAGCAAATTAAGCCAGTCATGAAAGGACAAATACTTTATGATTGCACTGATATGAAGTACCTGAAGTAGTTAAAATTATAGAAACAGAAAATAGGTGGTTGCCAAGGCTGGGGGAAGGAGAAAGAGAAATTAGTGTTTAATGGATCTAGAGTTTTGCAAGATGAAAAATTTCTAGACATCTATGGCACAATAATTTAAATATACTTGGGGCATCTGGGTGGCTCAGCTGGTTAAGCATCTGACTCTTGATTTCGGCTCAGGTCACAATCTCAGGATTGTGAGACTGAGCCCCAGGTTGGGCTCTGTGCTGGGCGGGGAGTCTGCTTGAGATGCTGTCTCCCTCTCCCTGTGCTCTCCCCATGGTCATTCTCTCTCCCTCTCTCTAAAAATAAATAAATAAATCCTTAAAAAATATATACTTAATACTAGTGAACTGTGCACTTAAAAATAGTTAAGATGGAATTTTTTTTTAATTTTATTTTTAAGTAATCTCTACACCCAATGTAGGGCTTGAGCTTACAACCCTGAGATCCAGAGTCGCACGCTCCATCGACTGAGCCAGCCAGGTGCCCCAATTAAGATGGAAAATTTAATATTACGTGTTTTTTTTAAGATTTATTCATTTATTTGAGATAAAGAGAGTGCATGAGTGTGAATGGGGGGGAGGGGGAGGGGAGGGGGAAGAGGGAGAGGGATAGAGAGAATCTCCAGCAGACTCCCCAACAAGCATGGAGCCTGTCTTGGGTCTTGATCCCATGACCCTGAGATCAGGATCTGAGCCGAAATCAAGAGTTGGAGGCTCAACCAGCTGAGCTACCCTGGCACCCCTATGTGATTTTTTTAACCACACACACACACACACACACACACACACACACACAGAGGAATGGGCTCATTTCCATTTGCAAATGCAAACAATTAAAAAAAAAAAAAAGATTACCAGACCTCTAGAATCAGAATCCCTACAGAAGAGGCTCGGGAAGCTGCCTTTCTTTCCCCCGCTCCCTTTTTTTTTGTGGGAAGCTGCCTTTTAAACAGTCCTCAGGTGATTATTATTATTATTTTTTTAAAAGATTGTACTTATTTATCGAGAGAGAGAGAGAGAGAGAGTGCACACACACGAGCTAGGGGAGGACCAGAGGGAGAGGGAGAGAATTTCAAGGAGACTCTGCTCTGAGCATAGAGCCTGACCCGGGGCTTGATCTCAAGACCCTGAGATCATGACCTGAGCTGAAATCAAGAGTCAGATGCTTAACCGACCGAGCCACCCAGGAGTCCCCAGTCCTCAGGTAATTCTTTTTTTTTTTTTTAAAGATTTATTTATTTATTTATTTGAGAGAGAGAGAATGAGAGACAGAGAGCATGAGAGGGAGGAGGGTCAGAGGGAGAAGCAGACTCCCTGCCAAGCAGGGAGCCCGATGCGGGACTCGATCCCGGGACTCCAGGATCACGACCTGAGCCGAAGGCAGTTGCTTAACCAACTGAGCCACCCAGGCGCCCGTCCTCAGGTAATTCTTAAGCCCAGTAACATTTCTTGTCTTAGATATCATGATCAAGAAAACACGTGCTGAAACCAAACTGCCTGGCCACTAAAGTGACCCTAGAAAAACAACTTGTGTTCTCAGTGCCTTAGTTTTCTCATCTGTATGATGGGAATGATCATGGTACCTATTCACAGAGAGGAGTGCCCTAAGGATTAAATTAGTTCACAACCACAAAGCATTTGATCCATGGACATGTGATCACCAAGCACCACCGGCTCACCTACCACATGTGCTGTCCTGTGCCTCAGTCCCTGAGGGCTTGGCCAGGAGACCTGATCCCGACACTCACGGACTGGAGAGGAACTCGGCCCTTTCTCGAACATGCCTGCGTTTCCCCAGAATGCCTCCAAGGTGACCCCACATTGTTCCATTTCCCTGGCAGATAGAGTGAGGGCTTGTTTTAGGCAAGGCATGGGCACATGGTTGGGGTGCTGTGGGCGGGCTGGCATGGAGCAGTGGGCCCCTATTCTCAGCCCCTGGGCTTTCTGCGTCTGCCTCCCCGGCTTCCGGGGATGGGACAGCACGAGTGCAGAAACATACAGAGCACTGCGTTCTGGGAGGGTCCCTGGTCCTATATGACCACACAAGCAAATGCAAACTAATGGCTGTTTGGTAGAACACTAAGAATAATGACAGAGCAAATGGGTTGCCTGTTTACTGTGTGCCTAGCTCTGTTATGATTATGATCCCATTTTACAGCTGATGAAACAGACACACAAAGGGTTTACCTAACTCACCCCGAGCCCCACGGCTAGTAGAGTGGAAGTAGCCTGGGTGGTGTACGGAGCCTGGGGACTGGGTCCTACCTCTGCCCTGTGAAGAGGGCCAGTGGGGTCTGTTGAAGTAGACCATGTCCAAGTCCCAGCTCTGTGACTCATGGGCTGCATGGCCTTGGGAATGTCAGTTTCTCTGAGCCTCAGTTTCTCCATCTGTCAGATGGAGATAATGAGCTTGATCTTGTAAGGCTGATGTAAGAGTGAGGGCCCAGTGGAGCATATTCATTTCCTATGGCTGCCATTACCACAAACTTAGTGGCTGAGAAATCCAAAATGAGTCTCATGGGGCTAAAATCATGACCACAGTGCTGGTTTCTTCTGGAGACTCCTCTAGCTTCTAGAGGCTGCCTGCGTTCCTTGGCCACAGGCCACCTCACTCCAACATCTGCCTTCCTCTCTTCTGTAGTCAGAAGTCTCTACCTCTTATAAGGACCCCTGTGATTACACTGCGTCCACCCCGATAATCTAGAATAATCTCTCCATCTCAGCAGCCTTAATTTAATAACTTCTAGAAAGTCCCTTTTGCCATGCAAGGTGACATAGTCACAGGTTCTGAGGATTCGGATATAGACATCTTCTGGGGGGGTGGCCACCTTTTGGCCTTCTGCACAGGGACCAGCAATAAGGAGGGGTGAGGCGGGTGATCATTAGTGTCTTCTGGCCTCAGGTCACTGCCAACTAGCTGTGTGATCCCAGACAAGGTGTTCTATTGTCTCAGTCCCAGTGTCCTCATCTGTGAACCGGGCATAATGATAGGGGCTATAAAATGAGGGGGCTGCATTCAGAGGTGAAAATGCCAGGCCGTGTCTATTGAGTTTGCTGAACGATGCGCAGACACTGAGTTCCCTCGGGGGAGCTCAGTGCACGGTGAGGCGTGAGGAGGCCCATCCCCAGGATGGAGGAACTGGCAGGGGGTCTCTGGAGTCTGGTGGGTCTGGGGCTCAGTCCGTGGGCCTTGTTGTCTCCGGGGCCGGGTGGCAGCCAGGCTCCATGGCAGGGCTTGGGGGGCTCAGGGTGTTGGGCTGTGTTGTAATTTGAGTAAAGGCTGCAACTTTGGGGGATGGGACAGGGATGCTGCCTGTGGATGAGCATTTCGCAGTCACCATGGCTGCTTTTCTTCCTTCTTTGGAGTTCAGGGCCTATGGGCAGGGGCAGGGTGTGCTCACAGGTGGACTTGGTCCTCAGCTCCTGCCTTGACCTGCTCCATTGCAGGTGGGGTGAAGGAGACAGAGCGGGGTGGTGGGGACAGATGGGGCTCAGCACTGCCGTGGCCTGCCCAGCTTTCTCCTGTCAGGGCGAGTACAAATTCAGCTGTCTGGGACAGGGACCCAGAGCCAGAGAGGAGCAGGAGAAGAACAAGGGCTCTCATTTCTGGAGAAAGTGCCAAACTCTCTTTCCCAGTCATGATCCAGATTTTCCAGGACAAGAATCCTTCCGTTCGAGAGGTGGACATGCTATGTGATTAGTGGAGTAATCTTCCCCATCCTTTGTGGAATACCACTATGCCCTCACATTATTGGTAGTCTCTCTGACAACACTTGCAAAGTGACCACTGTTTGCTCCATGTTGCAGATGGGAAAGTTGAGCCCAAGGGTTCAGCCTGGGCCCAGGCTCATCTCACACAGCCAGCAAATGGCAGAGCCTGATTGGGGGCTCAGGACTGCCAGGGCCCAAGGCTGTGCAAGCTTTCCCTGGGAAGACAGGTGGCCTCAGAAGTAAGGAAAGGGGCTTCGTGATAAACAGATCCAGGACAATCCCTACTAAGAGCCTGACAATCTTTTTTACAGAAATAGAAAAACTCATCATTACATTCATATGGAATCTCAAGTGACCCTAAATAGATAAAGCAATCTTTAAGAAAGAATAAAGTTGGGGGTGCTGGGCTGGCTGAGTCAGTAGAGCATGTGACTCTTGGTCTTGGGGTTGTAAGTTCAAGCCCCATGTTGGGTGTAGAGATTAATTAAAAATAAAATCTTAAAAAAATTAAAAAAACCCCAAATTGGAGATCTCACATTTCCTGATTTCAAAACATACTGCAAAGCAACAGTAATCAAGATGGTGTGGTAATGGCCTAAAGACAGATATACAGATCAATGGAACAGAACAGAGAGCCCAGAAATAAATCCTTGTGTGTATGGCCAAATGATTTTTGACAAGGGTACTAAGCCTACTCAATGGAGGAAGGACATTCTCTTCAATAAAGTGTTGGGAAAACTGGACAGCCACATACAAACAAATGAACAAATGGATCCCTATATCACACCATGTACAAAAATTAACTCAAAACGGATCAAAGACCTAAACGTCAGAGCTAAAACTAGAAAACTCTTAGAAGAAAACATTGGGGAAACTCTTCACAACATTGGATTTGGCAAGATTTCTTGGCTATGACACCAAAAACACAGACAACAAAAGAAAGAGCAAAAGAAAAAACAGACCAATTGGATTTCATCAAAATTAAAAACCATGTGCATCAAAGGACCCTATCGAGAGATTAGTGAAAATCCTGGTTTTTGCAATTTTTTAACTGATATGTAATTCACATGACATAATAAATGATATGAAATAATCCACAGAACATAAAATTCACCGTTTTAAAGCACACAATTCCGTAGCATTTCGTACATTCAGAATGTTGTGCAACCATTACCACTATTTTGTTCCAGAATATTTCCATCACCCCAAAAAGAAGTCCTGCACCAATTAGCTATCACTCTCTATTTACCCCTCTCCTCATCCCCTGGCAACCACTAATCTACTTTTTGTCGGTATGGATTTGCCTATTGACCCCATTTTTTAAAAGATTATTTATTTATTTATTTGACAGAGAGAGACACAGCAAGAGAGGGAACACAAGCAGGGGGAGTGGGAGAGGGAGAAGCAGGCTTCTTGCTGAGCAGGGAGCCCGATGCGGGGCTCGATCCCAGGACCCTGGGATCATGACCTAGCTGAAGGCAGACGCTTAACGACTGAGCCACCCAGGCATCCTTAATATAAAAATTTAATCATATTTTTTCCATTATCAATTTTCACTGAGAAAACATTTTCTGGAGTGAATCATATTAAGACAAGGTAATTCCCTGAGCAGTTTTCTAAAGTATATGGTAAAATTTTGTCCATTTTGATTTTTAACTTGTTGAGATTATTGTCATTGGGATCAATTCTTTTCTAATAATTTTTAAAAATCCCATGTGATTTATTGACTTAAAAAAATTTTTTTTTTTAAAGATTTTATTTATTTATTTGACAGAGAGAGAGAGACAGCGAGAGAGGGAACACAAGCAGGGGGAGTGGGAGAGGGAGAAGCAGGCCTCCCGCTGAGCAAGGAGCCCGATGTGGGGCTCCATCCCAGGACCCTGGGATCATGACCTGAGCCGAAGGCAGACGCTTAACGACTGAGCCACCCAGGCGCCCCATGATTTATTGACTTTTTTAGTGGAAGGAAAGTACATATCAAGTTTTACTGTTTAGCTCTCCTATGATTGTGAGTTTTCTCTGTGCTCATATTTCTGCCAGGTATAATTTCCCTGATCAGATTTTGCAGATGTGAATTTTGCCAAGAAGTTTTGATTCTTTCTTTGAGTCATTTTTTAAAAAAGATTTTATTTATTTATTTGACAGACAGCGAGAGAGCACAAGCAGGAGGAGCAGTAGAAGGAGAGGGAGAAGCAGGCTCTGCACCGAGCAGGGAGCCCGATGCGGGACTCGATCCGGGGACTCCAGGATCATGACCTGAGCTGAAGGCAGTCGCTTAACCTACTGAGCCACCCAGGCGCCCCTTTTTGAGTCATTTTTATGTTGTTTTGATGACTTCTCTGGAACATTCATTGACCTCCCTCGTAAATACTATGCCCTATTACTCTCTTGGGTCCTGTTATTCTTCATAGCACTATCACCACCTGACATGACTGTATATTTATTTGTTTATCTGCTTATTGTCTCTCTTCCCTCCTTCTCCCTCTTCCACTCCTCCTGCTTCTGTTCCCTCTCTCATTGTGTCTCCATCAAATAAATAAATAAAATCTTTTAAAAAATTTATTTTTGAGAGAGAGCGGGAGAGAGGGATGGAGAGGGAGGAGAAAAGAATCTCAAGCAGACTCCCTGCTGAGCATGAAGCCGACTTGGGGCTCAATCTCATGACCCTGAGATCATGACCTGAGCCAAACCCAAGAGTGGGAAGTTCACCAACTGAGCCACCCAGGTTCCCCGATCATGCAACTCTTGATCTCGGGGTCGTGAGTTCAAGCCCCATGTTGGGTGTGGAGCCTACTTTGAAAAAAAAGTAAATAAAAAAGAAAAAATCCATTTCACTGCTTGGCTGTGCCATAGTGTTTCTAATACGCCCCTACAGAGGGGCACTTCGCTGGGTTGCAGTCTTCAGCTCTAACACACTATGCTGTGATCCATACCCATTGTGTTGGTGAGGAAACCAAGGTTTGAGAGGCAAAATTTCCCCCCACCCCCACCCCAGGTCACATGGCCAGTTGGTGGCAGAAGCAGGATCGGCTTCCAGTCCGCTGGCTCTATCTGCCATAAGGTATACTCTTATCTCATCTTGGCTTGGGCCTCCTGACTCAGGGATCCGGGGGACCAGCATGAAAGGGGACAGGTGGCTGGAGTGTGGGGGTGGTGAGCAGGTAAACAACCAGTGTTGTTTTTTTCTCCTCCTCGGCCTAACACTGGCTGCGTGCTGAAGAACCCGTTGGAAGGAAGACCCTAGATCCTCAGAGTGGGAAGCAGCCAAGCAGAGACCATGGGCTGAAGAGGGCATTTTGCAGCAGTGAGCCTCAGGGCAGAGCCCTTGCATGAACCTTGTTGTTCCTTCAGGTAGGGTTTGCTTTGGAGGAAGTAGAGGCTGGAACACAGTCCAGGGGTGGAAAGGAGCCCAGCCCCATAATTCAGGACACCTGGGATCGAGACCCAGGCCTGTCACTGACTCACGGGATCCTTGGGCAAGTCACTTAGCCTCTCTGGGCCTGGAAGTTGGGAGCTTGACCCAATGGGGCCTCTCCAGTCACAAGATCTAGGTTCTGGAGCCACTGGGATTAGTTTTTTTTTCTGATTTTATTTATTTATTTGACAGAGAGAGAGAGAGAGAGAGAGCACAAGAAGAGGGAGGGGCAGAGGGAGAGGGAGAAGCAGATTCCCCGCTAAGCAGGGAGCCTGACATGGGGCTCGATCCCAGGACCCTGGGACCATGACCTGAGCTGAAGGCGACGCTTAACCGACTGAGCCACCCAGGCACCCCTGGGATTAGGTTTTCTAATTTTTTTTTTTTAAGATTTTATTTATTTATTTGACAGAGAGAGACAGAGCAAGAGAGGGAACACAAGCAGGGGGAGGGGGAGAGGGAGAGGGAGAAGCAGGCTTCCCGCTGAGCAGGGAGCCCGATGCGGGGCTGGATCCCAGGACCCTGAGATCATGACCTGAGCCGAAGGCAGACACTTAACGACTGAGCCACCCAGGCGCCCCTGGGATTAGGTTTCAGTGCCAACTGAATCAAGGCTCCCTTGACAAGTCTCATTCTCTCATTAACACAGGAGTCAAAGTAATACCAGATGTGGTAAGAGTCAAATGAGATAATGTATATGAAAGACCTTGGAAAACTAGAAAACCTAAAAAAAGATATTCATTTTGAGGTTGATATTACAAATGGTGAACTCTGCCCATTGGCACATCTTCAATATAAAAGATTATTAGTGAACTACATCTCTCTGTTGTTCGGGACACAGATATTAAAAATCCAAGCCAAAACACAAAATCTTTGTTGGGTATTGAACTTGATACCTAGCTTCTGTTTAGGCAGTCTGCCTGCATTTAAGGTATAATGCCACTAGGTGGCGATGGTGTCCAGGCCACTGCGGTGTGCTCCAGAGGAGAAATCCTTTGGACCATCTGGAAGTCCTTTTTTTATACGTTGAGAGGCCTTACTGAAGGACCTGGCTGAGCCTCAGTTACCTCATCTGTAAAATAGGGATAACAGCACTAAATGCGATCATGTAAAATCCTCCTGTGCACAGTAAGACCCTCAGGAAATGCTTGCTTCTTTCCTAGCTAAGTGACTAAGAGCCTGGCTTTTGGAACCAGACTGCCTGGGATTGAATCCCAGCTGTGTGACCTTAGGCAAGTTACTTAACCTCTCTGGGCTTCCGTTTTCCCTGTCCGTCAATGGGCTGGTAATTGTGCCTATCCCCATAGTTAATATGCATGAAGTGCTTAGAAAGTGCTGGGTACCAGAAGAGTGCTTTGAGTTTGCCACTGTCTATGTATGTCCTAGGACGAACCCTCTCTCATGCATAGTCTGGCTCCTAAATCTGGGCACCTCCCAAGATGGAGTGCCTTGTCAGGACAATAGGTCTTCAGGGCATTTTTAACCCTCCTGGCATGACTCATGGCCAGAGAAAGCTACACTGCCAAGACTCCCAACACCCTGGTCTCCAGATTCGGGGCACAGCTGCCAGTAGCCTCTGTCCACCAGGCAGGTGATGGAAACCAATTTGCAAGTGTGAAGCCAGCTGGTGGGAAGATAAAGAGAGGGCAGAAGGGGCTGTGAGGCTGTTTTAAAAGTACTTTTGTCCCTGGGGGGTGTCTTGCTCACCTTCGTGCATGCTGTTGGGAGGCAGCTCGGAAAATAAAAAATCATGGGCTACTGGGCCAATGGCTTTCCCCCGCTCTGTCCTGCCCCGGCTCCGTGCAGGTTTGCGGGTGAGGTAGAGGCATCTGGTGACGACAGCACCTGACCAGAAGTCAGGAGATCTGTTTTTAGCCCAGCTCTGTCACCAATGCGCTGTGTGACCTTGACGAGTCTCTCTTCCTCTCTGGGCTTCAGAGTCCCGCTCTGCCAAAATTGGGACACACTCCCTGCCCTTCCTTTCCAACCGGAGATGTGGTGAGTATAGAGAAACTCCTCCAAACCTCACCTCCTCCCTGAAGCCTTCCATATTGGATGGAACAAAAGGACTCCAAATCTTTCCCATCTCCCCTCCACCTCTCCCAGGCGAAACATGTGATATGGATCACTAATCCATTATTTGCTCATTGATTGATTCCACAGGCTTGTTCAGTGCTGGTCTATCCTCCTGTCTACATGTCCTTTTTGTCTTGTCTGCATTAGAAACTCATCTGGGGAGGGCTGTGCCTGCCTCCTTGCTCTGAATGGCATGCAGAGTCTAGCAGAGGAGGCTAACGTGACCAAGGCATGGCTTGGGGCTCTCAGTGGGGAGGAAGTTCCCATTGAATCCCAGATGGGCTGGAACTTAGTAGGACTGAGAAAAGTGAATTGTTGGGGAAACAAGAGATGTGAAAAGTGCCTTGAGGAGCGAAACGGATAAATGTCTTACCTTCTGGATGGGGCACAGAATAAGAGAGGGAGAGGGAGATGGGGGGGTCAGCTTTGAAGAGCATAAGATTTGCAATCAGAAAATATAGAAGAAAACTAGCTCAATTTTAAGAAGCAGGAAAGTTCTGTGTCCATTTCCAAAATAACATACTCTTTTGGTTTACACATGGACAGGTGTGTGTGTGTGTGTGTGTGTGTACTTTCTACTCTTTTTTTCTCTTTTTTTTCAGGGCTTAGGCTTGCTAGGGTTTTAATTCTAGGCTGGGCATACCTCAACTCCAAAGGGAGTAAGCCAAGCCTATCGGCTCCCTCACCTCCCTATCCTTCCCTCCATCATCTGCCTAATCAGGTCTGCCTCTCTATTCTTCTCCCCACAGTTGCCCTCACTGGTTCCACCTTCTGTCAACCTCCACCCCCCTAGCCTTTCTTACCCTCTGCATGATGACCCCATCCCCTGGGGATGCCTGTACCCTTCCCACTCTTGCCATCCTCCACCAAATGCCTGGCTGCCAAGGGACACAGAGCATCTTTGATCAGTCAGTGTCCTATGCTCTGGTATTCACTACATTTTCAAAGCGTACCAGTCCTGGGCTCCATTCCATCTACATCAAAGCCTGATGACACACTGGGCAGGCTGATGTTGAGGAGGGGCAGGTATTGTAATCTATCCATCCTAGAGTGCACTTTAAGAGCTCTTGGGGAATTAGCCTCTTCACATTGAGAAAATTCTGTCCAACAGGGGAATTTCACAGCGCTGTGGAGACCCAAAGGGGAGAGATTTAGGGGTATGTGCAATTAATGATAATAATAGATATGATTTATTGCACACCTATTATGTTCCATGCACTAGGCTAGGTGCCTTACATCCTTTGCCTAATTCCAACAACCCTGCGAAGCAAGTGTAATTATCATGATAATAAAAACAACAAAATTCTCTGAGTACTTATGTGCTAAACAATTCATCTTCATTGTCTTGTGTAACATTCACACGACCTGTGAGGCCAGAGCTGTTGCTGTGCCCCTTTTCCAAATGAGGGAACCGAGGCACAGATCAATGAAGTAAGTTGACACACAGCTATTAAGATAAGGAGGCTGAGCCTCAGAGGGGTTAAGTAATATGTCCTTTTTTACCCAGCAAATAAGCAACTGAGTGAATCTCTGTCTCCCCCCCACTCCCCCAAACATGCTCAACACACCTCCTCCTGGCAATGGGAAATTCCAGGTTGACAGAAGGCAACTGGGACCAGAAACTTCTGGGGTGGGGAAGAGCGTGGGATTTCATCAGCTCCAGACACGAGCATATCCCTTACACAGAGGGGGTCCAGCATGCTCTGGGACCCCAGCCCAGCCACCTGCCAAATGTCTCCTGGCTTTGCTGGCCTGTCTCAGTAATCCTTCACTGCCTCTTGCTGCATCCGGCACATCAGAATCCCAGCACACCCATTGGAATGCTGCCTCCTTCAGGAAGTCTTCCTGGTTGGCCCTAAACCAGAGCCCTTTGACCTTTTCTGGGACACTCCACTCGCTTGGTTGCCCTCTTCATCCTTGCGGTAGGTACTGTCATCTGGCCTCCCTAATTAGGTGTTGAGTTCCTCTAGGCTCTACACCTAACATGCAGTCAGTACTCAGAGAATTCTCACTGAATGAATAAACACCGCTCACCCACATTCCCCTGGGTCATGAATTTCAGTGCCTCTGGTGAGGAGGGGTGGGAGGGGGATGGCAGGAAATATGTCTGGCCAGCCCAGCTGCAGACAATAGAGAGTGGTGAGGTCTGTGGCAAAGGAGAGTTTGCATGCCTACCTGAGGGGCTTACAATCAAATTCCACCACTCCCATTCCCCACGAATGTCCGGGACCTGATCGCCCTGTGAACACTCTATCTTTCCTTTTCCCTGACTTTATTTTCCTACTTTGTGTGTACCATCTTAAAATATACTATTTATTATATTCAACATCTGTTTTCCCTGACAAATGCGAACTCCCTGAGGGCAGAGATTTGGTGTTTTGTATTCTGCTGTAGCCCAGCCCCCACGGGCACCTAGTAGACCCTCAATAGGTGTTGAATAAGTCATCAGCCCCTGGTATGTGTCTGCAGTGGAGAGAGCTGCCCCAGTGCCCCTGCTGTGTCCAGGCTCCTGGAAACACTCAGGGTTCAAGTCAAGAAGAGTGAAGGCCGTTGGGGGTCACAACAAGCCTCCCACAGAGCCCCAAGGAGACGGCCTAGGGTCTGTCTTCTTGATGACAGCAGGTCCAGCAGGAACTAAGGCACGAGGGTTAGCGGCTGCCCCTTGGGGGTCAACTGGGGCGGAGCTGATTTTGGGGGGGAGGTTGGGGTGGTGGGAGAGGAGGGGCCGTCACTCCAGAGCGCTCCCCCCGCCAACACACACCACACACACGCCACACGCACCCACAATACACGCACCTGCTCGTACCAGAAGACGCAGGGTTAGGAGAGGCCAGAAACCGACAGACGGGACTGTCCGCCAGGACGGTCAGACAGGGCGGGAGGAACGTCCCAGAAGGTGTGCAAAGGGCACTGAGGGGAGGGGAGCGACCCCCCCGCCGGCCCTCCAGAGCGCGCTTGCTGGAGGGCTGGGGAGAGGAGGAAAGGGGGGCGCACCCGGCGCCCGCCGCAGAGCCCCCGTAGCCCAGCCGGGAGCACCCGCAGGAGGCGGCCCGGGAACTGGGGGAGCCGCCGCCCCCCCTTACCCCGCGGGCGCCTGCTAAGCCGGGTGCTGCCTCCGCGGCGCTTCCACCTGCGCAGGCACCGCGCCGCCCTGCGCCGAGCTGCCATTGGCTCGCTAAAAATGCCTCTCTAATCTGCGCCCATCTGTGCACGCCCCCCCGCCTCCTCGGCTCTGACCTTCCTCCTTCCCGCAGCCCCGGCGCGCTCCGGAGAGACGCGGTGGCGGCGGCGGCGGCGCAGCTTCCTCTTCCCCCGGGAAGTCGTCCGGGCTTGAGGCCGGCCCCAGACGCCCCGCTCTGCCCCGCGGCGCCGCCGCTGGTGCCGGGCGCTCCTGCCCCCAGGTAGGGGGTCTGGGCCTGGGGTAGCGGGTGCGCAGGGAGGGGGCCCGTTCGCGAGTGCGTGCCTGCGGAGCGCGGGCGAGGACGGGGCAGTTACCCGGAGAGCGGCGGGCGCGCGGCCGGGGCTGCTTTGCGGGCAGCGGGGCTCGCGGGCATCACCAGGCAGTGCCGGGATGCCCCTGCGCCGGGCCCCTTGGGAAAGGCAGCTAGCGGCGGAGGCCTTTACCCTGGGGGAAAACGCAGGAACCAGGTTCCTGGGGAAGCTGGCGCCCAGGCCCGGGGATTCCGAGTGGCTGGCCGGGGGCGGGCTGGTCCCAGCGGGGTGGGTGGGCTTGTGCCAGCTTGGCGCGTAAGCTATTTATGGATCAGAGTGGGTTGGGAGCAACACAGCAGTTGATGCGCCCTGTGCTCTGTCTGGTTTGCAGTTAAAGATCTTTTCTTCTGTCCCTCCACCCCTTCCCCCATACCTGGGATGGGGGGCGGGCGGGAGAACGAGGTGATGCTACCTAGCCTGCAAATAAGCATAAGCCGTGGTCTTGCTGGCACCGCTCCCCTCCTCACCCCCCAGGCCACTTGCTGCCTGTTGGAACTACCTCTCCCTCTTATTTTTGCCTTAGGAGGGCATGAAAAGATTAAAAGGTCATCAGGGTGTGAGGGCCGCGGTGGCGAACCCCAGAGCTTGGGGGTTCAAGCCCCCACTGCCCCCTCCCCCCCGCAGCCCAGCCCTGCCCCCCATCTGCAGTGACACATGTAGCTGCTTTTCCCTGGGCACAACCATTAATAACCCACATTTCCCTGGCTCTGGCATGGCTGGGGTGCGAACAGCACTGTCTGTTCCTGATGGTGGACGTTCTATCCCTTACCCACCTGACCTTCCGGTCACATGCAAATGGCCACTCACAAACCACCCCTTCCAGGAAGCTTCCTGATGCCCAGGTGAGATCCTTGCCTCCTGCCCTGCATTCCTCGACCTAGTCTGCCTTGTGGTTTAGTTATTTATGTCCTGTCTGTCACCCTCTAGACCAGAAGTGCCTTCGGGGTAGGAATCTGATTCATTTCTGTCACTGACCCTGCACCTGACCAGGGTCTGGCACCATGTAAATGTTTGTGGAATGAACGGATGAATGGGTTTGAACTATGGGAGATAGCTGGCAACCTGCAGATGGGGAGTGAGCCTCTTCTTGGGCTTTCTTTCCATCCCCCAGGACCAAGGGCCACCAAAGGCAGAGAGTCCCATTTACGCCCTTCCTGGTCCTGCAACTGATGGGCACCTATGGCATTTGGAGATAAATGTCACAGTTCCGATGGCTCCAGAGGGTCTTTCTGGGCCCCTGGTTTGAGTTCCTGGCCTGAGCCAGACTTGGTGGAAGGCCCCGGGGAAGGTCTGACTTTCCTCAGGCCCCTGGGTTGGCACTCTCTTCCTGGGCTGCCCAGCTCAGACCACGGGTGTCTGTCTCTGTCCCAGCACTTGGGAAAGTCCTGATCAGCCTCAGGGCATCCAGGAAGGCCCCAGCCAGGCCATCCTCAGCTTCTGGGGTCCTCATAGCGAGCTCAGAGCAAATCTCATGACTCCATTGTGTGGAGGAGGAAACCCAGGCCAGAAGGAGAGGCCAAGGGTTCTGGGGTCTGTGACAGATGTGGACATTTAGCAGAGCTTTCTCCAGCCCTTGTTGCTCCTTTGACAGCCATGCTGATGAGACAACTGCAAGATGTTCTTGTCCTGGCCTTACAGAGGGGGAGACTGAGGCCCAGAGAAGGTCAGCAGCAGAGCTGGGGGTGACACTCAGTTCCGGGCTCCTAGTCCAGTACTCTCTCCACGGGGCGAGAGGGAGCTAGGGTGAGGCCCCAGAGCCAGGTGGAGATTGTTTTAGAGGTTCCCCCTCTCTGGCTCTGTCTTGACCCCTAGTCATGGAAAGAGTAAGAGAGTATGGGAGGGGTGCTTCAGGGGCAGGGGGAGGCAAGTGGAGGATGGGTTAGTTAGTGCCTGCAGGGGGTTGGCCCTGGGGGTCTCCAGAAGAGGGTGCAGTAATAGCAGTAAAAACTAACAGCATGTGGCATTTGTCACGTGCCAGGTCCTGGTCCAACTCTAACTCATTCAGTCCTCACTGTAGCCCCATGAAGTAGGTACTGGGATTAGCCCCATTTTACAAATGAGGAGACTGAGGCACAGAGACGTTCTCTGTCCAAGGTCACACAGTTTGAAAGTGGAGGAGCTAGGATTTGAACCTAGGCTCCAGAGTCCATGCTCTTAACCTGTATTCCCTATTGCAAGAGCAAGAGGGCTGTGGAGCTGGCTGCTGGGGCTTGCTGTCTCCGTGGAGATACAGGTTTCAGGTGCTCCGTGGCTCAAGTTCGAGCACAGTGGGTGAGATGTGCCCGATCGTGACTGTGGGTTGTGGCTGCTGAGAATAAGAATCCACATCAGTGAGCAGGAGTGTGACCTTTGTATGACACACACCTGACCCTGTGTCACTCCCCTGCTCTGCATCCTTCAGTGGCTCTCCATTGCCCCGAGAACAAAGGGCAGTCTCCTTAATGTGGCACTGTTGTCCTCCCCAAGTCTGGGTTTCCGCCTTCTTTTCACCCTCCCTCTGCCCTCCAGCTCCTCTGAACTGCTCTCAGTTCCTCAAGGAAGTCATGCTTCTCTCACCTGCAGGCCTGCGCACAGGCTGTCGCCCTACTCGAACACTCTCCCTCCTCTTCCCTCCACGTTACTTCTCACCCTGGGCCGGGTGGGGAGGGTGGGGGGGGTGGGGGGGTGCTGAGACTTCTGTTCCTCCCAGAAGCTTCCCGACTCGGGCATCCTGCTCACTCACCTCCCCTCATCCAGCACCCTCTGGGGCATTGGGGTGTTACCCCATATTCCCATTGCAAGGCTATGAAGTCCAAGGGGCAGAGTCTGTGTTCTGTCCCCAGTGTCCCCAGTGTCCCCAGCGCCTGGCACTGGGTTGCTCTAGCTCACTTGTAGAATGAGTGAATGTGTATTGGCCCCTCACATCATCAACCTCAGGACACATAAAGCATTTTTCTTCTCCCCATAGGAGTTGAGGAAATCGCTCATAAATTTGCATACAGCCCCCCCCACCCCAGGCAAGGATAGGCTGGTGGTAGAAAGCCTTCACTGGAGAAGTGAAACGGCCTGTGGGCATGGTGGGACAGGGTTGGGGGGGTGGGGGGGTGGGAGAGTTCACGGATTTGGGGGGAGTCCTCCCTCCCGGGGGAACAGGTGGGAGGGATGGGGGAGGAGTGAGTATGGAGGAGGGATGCTTGGTTTTATACTTTTCTTAAGTTTAAAAAAAAAAAAGCTTTTATTTTTCTTATTACCAAAGTAAGATGTCCTTGTTGTGGAAAATTTAGAAAGTACTGGAAAGCCAAATAAAATCCATTAGCCAGCACCACACCTACCTGATGTAGGCACTTTGTGGCTGGTTTCCAGCCAGGGGCAGCAGACTGGGGCAGGGGATGGGGGGTGGTGGGGACTGGGGACAGGTGGTGTAGAAGGTGGAGGGGGGATTAGCGTGCAGGTGGGGGGTGGTCCCTGAGTCTTGGCTGTGGTCAGCTGGGGCAGGAAGCAGGCAGAACAGGGTGAAAGAAGAAGTGGAGCTCCGAAGTAGCCCCGACAGACAACGTCAGGGACCCACGGTGGGCTCTGGAGCTAGACTGGGCCTCTGGAGCCGAGCTTGGAATGGTCAGACCTCTAGACCTCAGCAGCCATCAGGCACTGGGTGGGGCGAGGGCCTCGCTCTTAGGCAGGTGGCTCTGTAGCGACAGCAGTCCCCGAGGGGCTGCACCTGAGGGTCACATCACACACATGCCCCCCACTCCCCGGCAGCTGGGTCGAGAGATAGTGCTTACCCACCTGCACGATGGGCCAGGGGAGAAGATGAGCAGGAAGCTGGCCCCAGATGGCTCTGAGGGGTGGGAACTCCAATACCAGGGAAGTTGGTGGGGCCATCTCTGGGCAGCGAGTGGCTGTGCGGGTAGGGGTGATGCTTCTGGAGACTTTTCTGACTGTGAGGGGCAGCGGGCTGGGCAGGGGGCAGAGGAGGCCTCGGCTGCTGCTGGGTGGGGGCTGCAGGAGGCTTAAGGGATAAAAACCAGGATGCCCAGTTAAATTTGACCTCCAGATAAACAATGAATTTGTTTAGCATGAGTGTGTCCTAAATACTGCATGGAACATACTTGCACTAAGAATTTTATTTGTTGTTTATCTGAAAGTCACATTTAAGTAGGTGTCCTGTATTTCGAGTTGCTAAATCTGGCTACCCTAGACTGGGATGGGGAGGGGGAGAGAGAGAGAGAAAGAGAGAGAGAGAGAGAGAGGGTGGGAGTCCTCATTTTCTCTTCTTTTGTATTGTGGGAGGGGTCAGTGGATACTTGCTTGAAGTTGACAGTTAAAAAAAAAAATTAACCTGTCCATTTTTAGAAATCAAAGAGATGTTTCAGATTTTGCATTTGTAAACTGTTTACTGTCTAGAGAATGACTCTTTACTGTGGATTTGGGTTCCCGAGGGCGGCTCAGAAACAATAAAGGATGAGTCCTCTCATTTATTCAGGAGGGACAAAAGGAGATTTGAGGACCCAGGGTGGAGTCTGTAAATAGCGTTAGTTCATTTGAGAAATAAAAGCTGTAATCATAGTAAACCTATGCTGTGGTGGAGGGTGTGGGAAGCCAGGGGAATAGGTGGGCACTGCCTTCCTGGCAATAGCGATCAGAGCTTTGACCTGGTAGTCTCTCCCACAGGTGCCTTCACAGGGTGCAGAGTGGAGATGGTCAGCGCGGCAGAGCTTCATGTCCGGCGGGGGTGCTGGGGACAGAATTAGGATGTCTCCAGCCGGTGCAATTTTAGGCAGCTGTTCAATTCTTTCATTTGGTCAGTGGATCTCTCCACTGCACGTACCCTGTGTGCCAGGCACCGTTTTAGATGCTGGGGGACGCTGAGAGAGAACAGATGGTCAGAACGTATGGGCAAGTGAAGGCAAGTGACTTTGTGGAATGATGTATTTCGTGTGATCCCATTTAAAAAATATACATATGTGTCTGCGTGTGCAAATTGCATAAACATGTTTAGAATGCTGCATACCTGATTGTTATTGGGGCTTACCTCTGAGGGCAGGTAGTGGGAGGCTCGGTGCCAGGCAGGATGGGGAATGTTTCTTCTTTTTAGCCATCCTGTGCTGTTTGCATTGTATACAACAAATGTCATCCCTCGTAAAAACATAATTAAAATTACACTTGATAATATCTGGGATTTTTCTTGGAAATCTTAAAAAAGTGAGCATTTAAATTGCATTCCCCTCAGTTTGTCAGATGCTGCCACTCGGGTTTACATTTTTTATTTGTGGCTGGTTTTGAACTGGTTCCCGCATGGGCTTCTTTCTCCTCTCCTTCCTCGCATTCCTGGGGTGGATGAGACCTGGTGGGATGGGCACGTGGGTAAGGTAAGTCTGGGTACCAGGAAGGCAGAAGGAGCGTCACAGAAGCCAAGTCTCCATGAAAGTGGTGATTGGGCGCCCACGGTGTGTGTGGTACTGAGGTGTCCTGGGGGGGGCCACAAAGGAGGGAGGCAGGCCCCGGACAGCAATGCCAGGGGGCCCCAGGGGGCCTGAGGTCCACTGACATGCGCCAGGCACTGTTTTGTTTATCCATATTTATGAACTCATTTAGTTTTCCTCAGTAATGTTATCCCCATTTTACAGATGGGGAAACTGAGGTTAAGTGACTTGCCTGAGGTCACATTGCAAGTAAGTGGCTGAGGCAGGACTCATACTCATGCAATCTGGATCCAGAGACTCTACTCTTTTTTTTTTTTTTTTTAAGATTTTATTTATTTATTTATTTATTTATTTATTTTAGAGAGTGGGGAGGGGCAGAGGGAAAGGGAGACAATCCCAAGCAGACACCTCACTGAGTGCGGAGCCCAATGCGGGGCTCAATCTCAAGGCCCTGAGTCCATGACCTGAGCTGAAATCAAGAGTTGGACGCTTAACCGACTGAGCCACCCAGGCGCCCCAGAGGATCTGCTCTTAACCTCTATGCCACGGCATCTCTCATTAGGGAGTGCAGATAGGCATGCTCCTGAAGACTGAGCGTGGTTGACCATGGAAGGTCTTCTGCCAGAGGTAGATCTGGAAGGAAAGGATGGTAGATTCGGAGAGGCGGAAGGTGCCTTCCAGGCAAAGTGACAACAGGGACAAAGATGCAGAGGCTGGAGCACGAGAGGTGGGTTGTAGGGGCTGGGGAGGAAATCCGCGTAGGAACCCGAGGGAGGAAGTGGGAGGTGAGGCTAGGGGGCAGATGCCAAATATTTTAAACCGTTGGCCTCACTGGACTTTCTGGAACAGGTAGCCGAGCACCTCTTAGCCCCCTTTCTGTCCTGTCTGGCCTTTCCCCAGGGCTATACCACCCTATCCCTGGCCTGCCTGGGTCCCGCCTAGACCGACCACTGGAGGAAGAGAGACAGCTGAGGCAGGGCAGGAGCATGGTCTGGGAAGCAGGGGGGCCCAGGGCGAGATCCTGGTCTTTACACCCACTAATGGAGGAGCCTTGGCCATTTGGCACCTTGCCTGGGACTCAGTTTCCTCTTCTGTTCTTTATTTTTAAACTTTTTTTTTTTAAGATTTTATTTATTTATTTGACAGAGAGAGACACAGCAAGAGAGGGAGCACAAGCAGGGTCAGTGGGAGAGGGAGAAGCAGGCTTCCCATGGAGCAGGGAGCCCGATGCGGGACTTGATCCCAGGACCCTGGGATCATGACCTGAGCTGAAGGCAGATGCTTAACGACTGAGCCACCCAGGCGCCCTATTTTTAAACTTTCTATTATGGGAAAATATAAGCCTTTACAGAAGTGGAGAGAATAGGATAATGCACTACCATGTACCTACTGCTCAGCTTTAACTCCTACCAGCTCATGGCCAGTCTCGTTCCATTTCTGCCCCCCCCCCCAATTCAGACCAAGTCCCAGACACCATTTCCTCACAAATACCTCAAGATGTGTCTTGAAATGATAAGGACTTTTCCTAACATAATCACAATGCCATTATTCTACCTAAGAAGAAACTATTCCTTTATTTTGTCACATATCTACTGAGTGTTACAGACATGTCTTTCTTTTGTTTTGTCTTGCTTTTGTTTTTTTGCACTGAGTTTGACTCAGGATCCAAATAAGGGCTACACATTGTGACTGGTTGATACGTGTCTTAGTCTCTCTTAATCTGTAGTTTCCCTCTCCATCTTTTCCTTTGTCCTCGGCAGTTGATCTATTGGAGAAGCCAGGTTGTTTGTCCTGTAGAATTTCCTGCAGTCTGGATTTTCTTGATTGCATCCCCGGGGTATAGTTTAACGTGTCCCTCTGTCCCCTCTGTAAACTGGGTAGTTGAATCCATCTGTCTCCTGACTACCTTCCTGACTTTACCTTCACAACGCCTAGAATTGCACCACCTCTCCCCACGTCCATTGCTGCCCTCCCTTCTGAGCCTCCACTGTAGCTTTCCTGCATCATTGCAACAGCCTCTCCCGGGTCTCCCTGCTTCCCTCCTTGTCCTAGCAGCCAAAGAGACTCTTTTAAAACCTAAATCAGATCCATCCCTTCTCTGCTCAAAACTTCAATGACTCCCTCTTCTTTGGAATAAAACCCAAAGTCCTATAAAAAGTCCTGTTAATGGCCTACAAGGCCCTGTGTGATCTAGCTGCATAGTCCCTCTGACCTCATCTCATGCCACTCCTTCCTCGCTTGGTTCCTGGCCATTTTTTGGATGTATTGGACATCCTCCTGCCTCAGGGCCTTTGCACTGCTATTCCCTGGAAGTGCCCGGCTTCAGAGGTCAGGATGGCTCATGATGTTCACATCTCTGCCCATGTCACCTCCTCAGAGAGGCCTTCCCAGAGCATCTCATCTAAAATAGCTGCTGATGGGTTTCCTGGGTGGCTTAGTTCGTTAAGTGTCTGCCTTCGGCTCAGGTCATGGTCCCAGGGTCCTGGGATCGAGCCCCGCATCGGGCTCCCTGCTCAGCGGGGAGCCTGCTTCTCCCCCTCCCTCTGCTGCTCCCCCTGCTTGTGCTGTCTCCCTCTCTCTCTGTCAAATAAATAAATGAATAAAATTTTAAAAAAATAAAATAGCTGCTGTTAACTGATGAATTATTGAACTCTACATCTGAAACTGATGTACTGTATATTGGCTAATTGAATTAAAATTAAGGAAAAAATAGCTGCTGTCTTTCTCCATCCCCCGCCCCTGCTTTAGTTTCCTTCGTAGCACTTGCCCATCCTTGATGTTAACAGTCTTGTTGCTTTCCCCTCCCCGGCTCCCCTACCTGCCTGTGAGCCCGGTGAGGGCAGGGCAGCAGGACTCTGCCCACAGAACAGACAGACGTCCTCTTTCACTTATAGGCTCCCAGTCAGCTCCTCTCTTTTCAGCATTTCCTGGAAAATAAAACAATGCTTCAGAGTTTACAAAATACTTCCTGTCCTAGGTCAGATGCTGGGAAGCATAACAAGACAAGTGATTTACTGCAGGCAAGCCCGCAGAAGGGAGGGAGGGTGTCTGCAGGGCACTTGAGAGGGGGACAGCAAGTGCCAGGGATGGGGTCCTGCCTGGAGGCAAGGGGCCAGGACTCTTGGACCCCCTTACTAGGTAGTTGTTGGCTGCCCCCTACCCCGGGGGAGGGTATAACCTCCCAGGCATCTTGGGTGAGGCCACTCACCCAGAAGCCCCTGCCAACTCTCAGGAGAGGGGGACAGTGGTATGGAGCATCAGGTACCCCTTCTCCACTTTCTTTGTATCCATTTGCTGCTGTGAGCCCAGCCATCAGCTGCGAGGGAGGTATTTATTTATTTATTATTATTATTATTTTAAAGATTTTATTTATTTATTTGAGAGAGAGAAAGCAAGAGACAGCACGAGCGGAGGGGGAGGGGCAGAGGGAGAGGGAGAAGCAGGCTCCCCACTGAGCAGGGAGCCCGACGCGACGCCACGCGGGGCTCGATCCCAGGACCCCAGGATCATGACCTGAGCCGAAGGCAGATGCTTAACCGACTGAGCCACCCAGGCACCTGGAGTATTTGCTAATGACTGCTATTCCTGTGTGATATATGAAGAAGCCCAGGTTCTGGGGGGCAGGATGGTGGAATGACTTGCCTGGGTGGCACATCCAGGAAGGGGCAGACCTGGAATTTGAGCTCTGATTCTTCCTTGGGTCACTCTTCTTGGCTGCTGGTTCCTGACATTCTTCTCATTCGTTCGTTCCGCAAATAGGTATCCAGAGCCGTGTGCGGTACTGACCTGGGTGCTGGCCATTCAGTGGCGAGTGAGCCCCCTCCCAGCTGTGGATGTGTCCGTCTGTACCCTGCTTACCCCCGCGGAGCCCTGAGCCCCAGTTTCCGTAACAACAGCATGCGCACGTGTTAGACCCCTCGTGGGGATTAGCACACGTCAGCCTCACAGCACTGCATTCAGATGGGCAAGCTGAGGCTGCACCCGGGCTTAAGGCTTCGGACCAGGGTCCCTAGCGAATGTGTGATAGAGCTGGGATTCACCTGGGTCTGAACACGGCTCTCCCCACTCCCACCTCCCCTCCCCCGGCCCCGCCTACAGCAGGCTATCTGGTGTCACCTTTATCAGCAGCTCCATCGGACACCAGGCTGCCACCCTGTCCTGCTCCCCAAGTGTTGGGTGACCAACTGCCATCTCACCTGCCCCACTTGGCCAGGCCCCAGACAGGGTACCTCTGATGGGAGGTTAACCCCACCGTACAGGGCCCTGGATTCCTGCCTCTGCCCCTTCCCCAGCCCCTTTGTCACTGGTGCTGACTGGCTGGGTGGGCCCTTGTGCATTGGGGGCCCCTCCCCCTCACACCAGCTGGCCTGGTAAGCTGCAAAGCTGGCTTGGCCTGGGTGCCCCTGGACAGGGCTGGGGGTGGGGTGGCAAATCACGGCAGGCTTCCTTTGCGCCTCCTCACTCCCCAAACAGGGTCAAGACAAGCCTGACAGGGAGAAATCAAGTCAGCAACTTAAGTTGTAACATTGCCGCATTAGGTATGGAAGGGCGAGGAGGGCCCCCCCACTGCCTTGGGGATGGGGGTCTGCGAGGCAGTAGATTGGGGATGGGGGGCCCCTACTTGCATCAACTCCAGATTTCTGAGATCCCTGCTCCCCCCCAGGACCCTTTCCTATCACATCCCCAGGCTGCTCTGGACCACTGCTCAGCTGAGCTGGGTGCTAGAGGCCAGGCTCTTTCCCAAATTTGAGGTTTCGAGGCTCCTGCCAGGGGCTACTCCCAGGAGGGGTCTGTGCCCCCCTTGGCAAGAACTCCAGGAATATTTGTGCAAATTTTGGGCAGGAAATAGCAAGCAAAGCACATGCAAAAAAGCCCATCTTCCTGTTGCCAGTGGAGTAGTTACTCTGCTCACAGCCTGGTCTGGATGGCTGGAGTGCTTCGGTCTGCAGGGGAGTGAGGCACTCCCCAGAGCGGCTGCAGGGGTGCAGGGGAGGTGGGAGCCCCGAGGGCTGTGGCCACCCCACCCTTACTGCAAGTCAACATCTGATTTCCATCATACTTTCCTCCTCACCAGATGGTGGTTTTCTAATTTAATCATTTTGTTTGCATTAGCTAGACTTCTATAAAGAACTTTCCCTCTTCATTTATTTTGTTATTCTGAAATATGGTATGTATAGTAGGATAAAGGCTTGATTCTTTCCCTTTATTTATCAGTTTTAAAAGAAATGATGGGGGGTGCCTGGGTGGCTCAGTCGGTTAAGCGTCTGCCTTTGGCTCAGGTCATGATCTCAGGGTCCTGGGATCGAGCCCCATGTCAGGCTCCCCGTTCAGCAGGGAGTCTGCTTCTCCCTCTCCCTCTGCCCCTTCTCCTGTGCTCTCTCTCTGTCTCTCAAATAAATAAATAAAATCTTCAAAAAAAAATGAGTTGGTGCTCTAGCAACCTCCAAAGGTGACCAGTGAGTATTTATCTCATTTTAAAATACAAAAGTGTATAACCTACGCTATACGTTTTAACAAATCAATACAAAGCCAACATCCAAGTCACTACCATGTAGGTCAAAACCAGAGAATTGCTATAGTCACAAAAGCCTCCCTAGCACCCTTCTCCACTGGGCCTCCCTCCCAGAGGGACCCACCGCTCTAAATAGTTAGTGGTATTAGCTGCTTTGTTTTTGGTTTTACCACATAAGTATGCATCCAAAACCAAATAGTTGTGTCTCTCTTTGAATTTTAATTAATAGAATTACTATTCTTTAATGGCTCCAAGCCAAGAGCCCGACATGGGGCTCGATCCCAGGACCCTGGGATCATGACCTGAGCCAAAGGCAGACGCTCAACAGACTGAGCCACTCAGGCGCCCCCCAACTCATGCAGTTCTGCAGGGTATAAACCTAGGAGTGGAATTGCTGGGTCATGGGGTGTGTCTTCACACTTACCGGATAGTGCTAAACTGTTATCCAAAGTGGTTGTACCAGTCCCCACACGTACAGGTAGTGTGTGCTAGATCTCGGTGCTCCACATTCTTGCAGACATTTGGTTATTAACAGACTTTTAAAGTTTTTTTATATTTTGATTTTGATTTTCGTTATGGATTTTTATAAATTTGATGAGTTTCAGTCCTTGTATTCATTACTCTCAATGATGCTTAAGTTGTCCCACTTTTGGCCAGTGGGAGCCTCTTCAAGTTAACTCTGGTATCCTTTTCACACAAGCGCACTGTGTTTGGAAGTGTCCTTGTTTTCTGGAATGAAGGTGTTCTAGGCTCCTCAGAGCTGTAATCAGCCATTTCTTCAGGGAGCTCTGGGTCATTTTATTTATATATGTGTGTATGTGTGTGTGTGTGTGTGTGTATAAAATTGCGATATAATTCTATACCATAATTTTATCCCTTTTAAAATGTACAATTTGGGGGCGCCTGGGTGGCTCAGTATGTTAAGCTTCTGCCTTAGGCTCAGGTCATGATCCCGGGGTCCTGCGATCAAGCCCCTCGTCCAGATCCCTAGTCAGCAGGGAGCCTGCTTCTCCCTTTCCCTCTGCAGCTCCCCCTGCTTGTGCTCTCTTTCTTTCTCTCTCTGTCAAATAAATAAATAAAATCTTTTTAAAAAATAAAATATATAATTCGGTGGCTTTTAGCACATTCACAAACTTGTGCAACATCACCACTATCTAATTCCAGAACATTTCCATCACTCCAGAAAGAAACCGCATGCCCTTGAGCACTTATTCCTCAGTTCCCCTCCCTCAAGCTCCGGGCAACCACCCATCTCCTCTCTGTCTCTATAAATTCACTGATTCTAGATAATGCTTATTTGGTAAGTGGACTCATATAAGACGTTTCTGACTGGCTTCTTTCATTTAGCGTACTGTTTTTAAGGGTCACCCATGTTGGAGCCTGGGTCAAGACTTCATTCCTTTTTATGACTGAATAATATTCCATCGTATGGATATACACGTTTTGTTTATCCACTCATCCAG
Organism: Phoca vitulina; assembly: GCF_004348235.1. Lineage (NCBI taxonomy): Eukaryota > Metazoa > Chordata > Mammalia > Carnivora > Phocidae > Phoca > Phoca vitulina. The sequence continues at coordinate 47,842,513 of NW_022589714.1, read as the reverse complement.
TAATGGACGTCTGAGTTGTTTCTACCTTTGGGTTGTTACGAGTAATGCTTCTATGAGCATTTAGGTACAAGCGGACATAGGCTTTCATTTCTGTTGGATCTATACCCAGGGTCACATGGTAAATCTACTTTTAACTTTTTGAGGAGCTACCAGGCTGTTTCCCAGACGGCACTGGTTCACATTTCCACCGGCAGGGTATGAAAGTTCCAGTTTCTCCTCATCCTCCCCAGTGCTTTCTGTTGTCCATCTTTTTTTTTTTTAAATTTCTAAAAAGATTTTATTTATTTGTCAGAGAGAGAGAGAGCACAAGCAGGGGGAGCTGTAGGCAGAGGGAGAAGCAGGCTCTGAGCAGGGAGCCTGATGTGGGGCTCAGTCCCAGGACTCTGGGATCATGACCTGAGCTGAAGGCAGACTCTTAACTGACTGAGCCACCCAGTCATCCCTATTTTCCATCTTTTTTTTTTTTTTAAAGGTTTTATTTATTTATTTGACAAAGAGAGACACAGTGGGAGAGGGAACACAAGCAGGGGGAGAGGGAGATGGAGAAGCAGGCTTCCCGCTGAGCAGGGAGCCCGATGTGGGGCTCGATCCCAGGACCCTGGGATCATGACCTGAGCTGAAGGCAGACGCTTAACGACTGAGCCACCCAGGCGCCCCGCTATTGTCCATCTTTTTGATCATAGCCATCCTAGTGGGTGTAAAGTAACATCTCATGGTGGTTGCGATAGGCATTTTCCTAATGACAAATGATGTTGAGCGTCTTCTCATGTGTTTATTGGCCTTTCGTATACCTTCGTTGGAGAAATATCTTTTCACATCCTTCCCCAAGTTTTTTTTAAGATTTTATTTATTTTTTTGAGAGATCGTGAGAGAGAGAGAGCATAAGCTCGGCAGAGAGGCAGAGAGAAAAGGAGAAGCAGACTCCCCGCTGAGCTGGGAGCCTGATGTGGGGCTCGATCCCAGGACCCTGAGATCATGACCTGAGCTGAAGGCAGATGCTTAACCGACTGAGCCACCCAGGCACCCCTCCTTCCCCAATTTTTAATCGGATACTTTGTCTTTTTATTGATGAGTTTTCAGAGTTCTTTATATATTCTAGATACACTTGTCAGATATATGACTTGCACATTTTTTTTACTCATTTCTGTGAGTTGTCTTTTCTCCATGGATCCATTTAATGAGGAATGGTAATTAGAGACTCAGTCTGGGTGTTAGAGGCATTATGCTTTTTGAATTCTAGAAACCAACCTAAGAACCTACCCATAGCCTCAGAAACTCTGGGCAGTAGGGCCTTGGGCTGTAGGGACCAGCCTTGCCTGATCTCCTTGTCTTATCGGGACACTGAGAGGCAGAGGGGCACCCAGTTGCTATGTGGCTATAGGGCACCAGAGTCAGGTCCCCATTTTAGTTCCCATTACTCCTCTTGGGGTCCTCACCCTAGCCTGACCTACATCTTTCAAACCCCCAGACCCAACCATTCTCTTTACTTTGGTGCCTCCAGCTCTGCTTTGTGGCTCTCAGCTTCTCTTCTTTCAAGGAGAAGCTTCTTTGGTTGCCCCAACCCAGAGGCCTTGTCTGGGATGTGCTCCTGTGGCCCCAGGAGGTGGGAAGTTGCATTATCCAGTGCACTGGATGCATTGTCAGTGGTCTAATTTGGGAAAAACCAGGTACACCCAAGGTAAAGAGTTTCCTTTATGCAGGACTCATCAGTGCCTTTAACCTACTGTTGTTTATTGTGAATGTCAAGGTATTTAATTGCCAACACTTAGAAGCGAATCTAGACATCATGTAATAGGTGAATGGATAAATAAACTCGTATGTCCAGACAATGGCATACTAATCAGGACTCAAAAGAAATGAACTATCAAGCCACGAAAGACATGGAGAAACCTTAAAGAAATTAATAAGGGAGAGGAAAGTTAGTCTGAAAAGACTGCATACTTTGTGATCCCAACTATATGACATTCCGGAAAAGGCAAAACTTACAGAGACAATAAAAAGATCATGGTTGCCAAGGGTTTGGGGAAAGGGAGAGGGTGAGAGGGATGGATGGGTGAATAGATGGAGCACAGGGGACTTTCAGGGCAATGAAACAGTAGATGGATACATGTCATTATATGTCTGCCAAAATCTATAGAATGTACACCACCAAGAGCAAACCCTAATGTAATCTATGGACTTAGGTTGGCAATCATGTGTCAGTGTTGGTTCATTGATTATAACAAGCACAGTGATGGGATGTTGGTGGTAGGGGAAACGGGGGAGTGGGATATATGGGAATTCTCTGTATTTTTTGCTCAGTTTTGCTGTGAACCTAAAACTGCTCTAAAAATAAAGTCTATTAATTAAAAAAAATAACATCAGGGAGTGATGAGTGTTACAAAGGAAAAATAAAACAGAAGGGGCTAGGGAGTGATGGGGTGGACTGGTTATTTTAGATAGGTTAGGGGTCAGAGACATGAATTAGAGACCTAACAAGGCAAGGAAATGAGCCTTGTGGACATCAGGGGAGGACCATCCCAGCACAGGGAGGGCGCCTGCAAAGGCCCTGGGGCAGGAAAGAGCCTGATGTGTGTGAGGGACACAGAGGGACAAAGTGCCTGGAAGGGAGAAGGGGATGGGGGGAGTGGCTGGAGGTGAGAGTAAGCAAACAGGTCGGGGCCCTCTGTGTTCCACCTGTAGGCAGGCAAGCCCTTGGGTCTTGTTCTCAGTGAGATGGTGAGTCACTAGAGGGTGGGGGTGTGACATGTCAAAATTATATTTATGATTTAAAAAGAGGAGTGTCTGGCAAATAAATGGTAGGGGGCAAGGGTGTAAGGGAAACCTGTTAGGGGGCCACACAGTCCTCCAAGCGAGAGATGGTGTTGACCCACCGTCTATGGCAGAGGGAGTGCAGAGTAGCTGGAGTCTGGGTATAGTCTGAGGGGAGAGTCAGTGGGTTGTGGAGGTGAGGGAAGGAGAGGAATCTACATCATTGGTTTGAGCATTTGGGTGAACAGTGATGTCATTTTGGGGGATAGAGATGACCAGGGTTGGGGCCGGCTCCAGAGCAATCAAGAGTCCTTTGGGGACAGGTCAACTTGTTGGACATCCAGATGGGAGGCTGAGGAGGTGGTTGGATTTATGAGGCTGGAGTTCAGTGCCAGAGTTGGGGCTAGAAATATAAGAGGGGATCACTTGGAGAGTAGATGTGCCCAAGAAAGAGAAGAGGCCCCAGGGCTGAGCCCTGGGTGTGGGGGCCATAGAGAGTCAAGGAAAGATGGCGGTGAAAGTGTGGTGTCCAGAGCAGGAAGGCCATGATGTCAGGGCCGATGGGGTGGCAGCCATGTGGCAGCGGGAAGGGGACTAGAGAGGGGCTGGGGCTTCAGCACCATGGGGGCCAGTGGTGACCAGTGAGGGCCAGAGCCTGACTGGAGGGGCTTTGGGAAGGAGGGCCTGTGGGCGGCCTTCTCGGAGTGTCCTCGATGAGCCATGGGAGCAGGCCCATGGGGCAGGAACTGAGGGCAGTGTGCAGTTCTGGGGGGCCTTTTTTTTTTAAAGAATTTATTTATTTATTTGACAGAGAGAGAGATAGCAAGAGAGGGAACACAAGCAGGGGGAGGGGGAGAGGGAGAAGCAGGCTTCCCGCGGAGCAGGGAGCCCGATGTGGGGCTCGATCCCAGGACCCTGGGATCATGACCCGAGCCGAAGGCAGACGCTTAACGACTGAGCCACCCAGGCGCCCCGCCCCCCTTTTTTTTAATGAGAGAAACAAACCCTGTTTCTCCCTTGGTGGGAAGGAGTCTGTGTGGAGGGAGAGTCCGAGCATTGCAGTTGGCGAGCCAGGAGGCCAGGGGCTAGCGCCGGGTGCCTGGGAGGCAGAGCTTGGGAAGGGGGGGCGAGTGAGTGTGGGGGTGTTCTCGACAGGCTGCTCCCATTTTCTCCTGACAACGGCACCGGCGTCAGCTGGGAGTGAGGAAGGAGGAGGTGTTGTGAAACATTGGTCTCCCGTGGTGGTGGTTCTCACAGCCGCCCTGTGAAGTAGGTGCCGTCATCCCTGCTTTGTAGAAGATGAGAAAGGTGAAAGTGGGCCCAAGGGTGACTTGCCAGGAAGCGGCAGGACCGAGATCGGAACAGGGTCTGGTGGATTCCCAGGGCACTCTACGGGTGTTCATACAGCAGTGTGGACATCAGGATGTGAGTCTACACCCTGCTCATCCAGCCTCCCTGCCTAGGGCAGCCCTTCCGTCGCATGGTGGGCACCAGGGCCCAGACAGGGGAGGTGACTGCCCCTAGTTTGTACAGAGTGGCACAGGGTGGACGCAGTGGACTCCCCGGGAGCCAGACCTGGGCCAGGAATCCATTTGGCATCTGGCCCCCATTATGCTCCCACCAAACAGGGGGCCATGATGACTGTTTGGGGCCCTGGACTGATATCCGTTTGGACCCCGTGTCTAATAGGCCTTGAAATGCTGGGTATTCCTCCTTCTCCAGTGATGCTTACCCTGAGAAATGGCTGTGTAAGTCCCTCAAGGGAGGGGTTGTTCAAATCATTATCACATATATTTGTTCTGGGGTCACGGGGCCCTTCCTCGGGGGGACCTGGTCTCTACTTCAGTCACTTAGATCTGAAACCTTGCTCAGGTCTGGAAATCGGGCAAAGGATCATGACTTTTATTGATCCTCAGGCCTTGGTTTCTTTTGATTCTGTAGAGAGGGAGTGTCCTTGTTGGCTGTCTATCCAGCTTGCCCCCCGGGGCCACCACGTTCTGTTTTTTTTTTTTTTTTTTTTTAAGATTACTTATTTATTTATTTGACAGAGAGAGACTCAGAGAGAGAGGGAACACAAGCAGGGGGAATGGGAGAGGGAGAAGCAGGCTTCCTGCCGAGCAGGGAGCCCGATGTGGGGCTCGATCCCAGGACCCTGGGACCATGACCTAAGCCGAAGGCAGACACTTAACGACTGAGCCGCCCAGGCGCCCCGCATTCTGTTAAACATTCCCATAGCTCTGCGGCTCAGGCTGTCCCAGCCGTGGCTCTGACCTTGCCCGTAGTTGTGATCATTGCACCCACCTTGCTTCTGACGAGGAAGCGCTGTGACTTGGCCTCTTATTGGGGGATCCTATCATCTCAATGCCGTCAGGGCACCCAGTTCTGTAACAACAGCTCCTGTTCTTGGGTCTTTGAGGGATATTCACCCCTAAGCTTGTCAGGCTGCTGGGACCCCCCTCACGCCACCACGTTCCTTATGGCTTTGGCAAAGGGAGGGCCTGTCAGTCCTGCAGGAGATAGACTCCTTTTTTTAGATTTTTTTATTTATTCATTTGAGACACAGAGAGAGAGAACATGAGCAGGGGGAGGGGCAGAGGGAGAGGGAGAAGCAGGCTCCCCGCTGAGCCAGGATCCCAACGTGGGGCTCGACCCTAGGACCCTGGGATCATGACCGGAGCCGAAGGCGGACGCCTAACCATTTGAGCCACTCAGGCGCCCCAGGAGGTAGACTCCTGGTGGGTTTTCTGGCCTGCCTGGCACATCCACCGAATGAGTCTGAGGCTTTGACTTCCTTTTCCGCTGTCTGATACGGCAGCCCGGGCGTTTCTGCCTCGCCCGCTGTGGTCAGGGCTTTCTCCCTCTGACTCTTACATGTGGGATTACCTCTCCCTGATCCAGCTTCGTGGCCCGCCCCACCCCTTGATCCAGCCCTCAGCTGGCATCCGAGTGCTCTCCGGGCTTCGGCAGCCGGGCCGATGTGTGCCTTACCCTAGATATTGGGCTGGTGGCCAGGGCGAGGTGGGGGGGGGCAGATCTGAGGGAGGATCCTCAGCGCTGTCTTCAGTGTGAAGGCATGCTAGGCTCTGAGGGGTCACTTCCAAGTCTCACTCTTTCCGGAGCAAGGCCTGACCTTGGTGCCACAGACTCTTCAAGGGCTGAGAATTCAACCATCTCTGACATTCCGCTCCCCTTATCATGAAGCTCTGTGTCTCTTGCTCCGCTATTCCCTCCCCCTCAGCTGCAGGGGAGAATTTTTATGCAGCTAAGAAGGCCCTTGGCTTTCACCCTTGGCCTTGAATTAGTGATTCATCACTCTCAGCCTTTCATTGTCTTTCTCCAGGCCACGAGAGCCCCCAGCCCGCCCATCCCTCGGGCTTTATAAGAAATTACTGCTCCCCCAGCCTCTCCCGATTCCAGAGACATCACCCCTGCAGCGTGCTCCCCCTTCCACCTGCAGCCCTGGAAAGTGTCAGCAGCTTCACAGGGGTCCTGCGTTAAGGTGAGGGATCCGGGCCTGGGGGCAGTCAGTTACTGGAGGTGAGCTTCCCGCCTGGAAAGGTCTGTCAGGTGGAGGGCAGTTCTTGGGGAGGGACTGAGGGTTGTCAGCGGTGAGCTCCCCCCGCAGCTGGGGTAGGGGCACCTTTGGCCTGAAGCAGGGGCAGCGTAGCACATGTCACTGCACACAGTTGAGTCTTCCCACCGTCGGTGGACATCTGGGTGGTTTGGGCCTAATACCATACCACTGCCGTGAGCATTCATGCACGGCGTCCGGTGGCCACGTGCATGCGTGACCCTGGGGCACATAGCCAAGAGGGGAAGTGTGGGTCTAAGGTGTGCATGCGGTGAACTCTGGTAGGCCTTGCCAAGTGGTTGTCCAAAGTGGCCATTTTTCACCCCCCACCAGTGGTGTTGGAGAGTTCTGGTTGCTCTTCATCCTTGCCAACACTTGAGATAGTCTGTCCTTTTCTTTTAGCCATTGTGGTGGTCCAGACGGCACTGGTTCTTATGTACAGACAGGGTGTCCCCGCTCTGGCAGGTGGGTGGCTGTGAGATTTGGGGAGCCTGGAGCACCCCCACCTGACTGTACCTGGTACCCATTTCCAGGGGTCTTTTCAGATCCTGGCAGATGCATTAAAACATTATCAGAAAATAACACTGTCACGGGACTTGGTTTGTCCGACTCCTTTCAGCCTGAGGTTCCAGCTCTGAAGGGTCATGGGAAGGAAACAGGTAAGTTTGGCTGCCTGTGAAACCAGGCGTACGTGGGGTCTCCTGAGGACACCAGGAAACAGCGGCAGTGACTCACTCTGTCTAGTGGTTCACAGTTTCCAAAATGCTTTCTCATCGTAGCTCCTCTGGGCCCCATGACACTCTCACGTTAGTGACAAAGTGAGCCGTGCACCCAGCGATGGACTCCCAAGTCAAGGGCCCCAACTTTACTTCTTCATCTTATTGGCCTATGCCCCCCTCCCTTCCTTTAGAAAGCAGCTCAGGGCCAGCTCAGTGGTGGGGTTTAACCCCTCTCCCCAGTCCCCCCGCTTGTTTTATGTGGTACCCCTGCCTGTTGCCTGTTCATGTTCTCTTAGAAGCGGGTAATGCCCGAGGTTCTCTGGGGCTAACTGCTAATTGGACTAGAGCTTCTTAGGTGCTCAAAAGTCTCCTGGGGATTTTGTTAAAAGATTCGGAGTTGGAGGATCTGGTGGGCCCAGGTTCTGCATTTTTCACAAACATCTGGGTGATGCCGGTGCTGCTGGTCCACGGACCACACTTTGAGTTGCGAGGAGTTAGATCGTCCCCCAGTTGTGGGCTGTGCTTGGCCTCCCCCCATGGGGCTCAGGCAGGCACTGATTACCGTCTGGACTCCGGCATGAGTGTCAGTTACTACAAGTCCAAGCCTCTCTCTTCTCCCATTGGAGACATGTGAGTCAAGTCATTTGGCTCAGTTCAAAGCGCCTACTCTTAATACCTCTCTCAGGAGCATCTCTATTCCCTCCCTCTTCTTGCTCTCTTCTCTTTCCTCAACACTCCCTTTTTTTTTTTTTTTTTAAGATTTATTTATTTATTTGTGAGAGAAACAGAGAGCACCAATAGGGGGAGGGGCAAAGGGAGAGGGAGAGAATCCCAAGCAGACTCCCTGCTGGGTGCAGAGCCTGACATGGGGCTCGATCCCATAACCCATGAGATCATGACCTGAGCAGAAACCAAGAGTCAGACTGGGCTCAACCCAGGCTCAACACTCCTAATTCCTATCCTCCTCTTCCCGTATATGGGCACATTGTCAGCTAGACATTAGGCTAAACATTAGGCAGAAAGCTGGCTGAGTAAAATTCTTTATACTAAAGTGTGAATGACTCAGATCTCTTCCCTTACCTCTTCCAGGGGTTATTTAGATGTGAAAAAGAAGGTGCTTTGGGTTGTTAGAAGAGTCGACAGTGAGGGAAAGAACAAAATATTCAGGAATTCCTTCCTGTGCCTCCTAACGTTTCCCAAGCTTGGGCTTATTATTGAAATCATACGAGGGAACTTTTAAAAAATAAAACAAAACAAGACAGAGACACTTGGGTTTTACCCCAGATCAGCAGACTCAAGACTCTCCAGAGCAGGTACGAGGAATGTGCATTTTCTTTGAAAGCGATTTTGTCACACATCCAGGTTTAGAAACTGCTTCCCTAAATTATACCACGAGTGCTACTTGTGTATCCATTTCCCTCTGTTTCTGGAGGAAAATGACTCAGAGGGTCTTTCCGCCTCACCCAGGAAACTGTTGAGTGGGAATACAGGGGACCCAGATGAGGTGTGAGGGGCCAGCTCCCGCCCAATCTCAGCTGCTTACGGGCCCCTCGTCCTCAGTGAGGAGGGGCCTCTGTTTGCTCATCTCTGCAATGGGGCTGAAGCCAGCCACCGGCAGCCCCCCCGTGGTTGTGGCTGGAGGGTGGAGAGGTTGTACACTTGCAGCCGATTATGCCATGGGACAGAAGGCAGCCTGTGGGGGGGGGGCAGGCAGAAACCACAGCACGTTGGGGGCTCAGCACCTGCACTGAAGCTTGGTCACAATGGCTCGCTGGGAATAATTGCTGTGGTAATTATGAAGATTGCAGAGGCAAATGGATTCCACTTTACATTCTGCTCCCTTGCAAAGGTCATCTGTAATTGCTTGACTTCCTCCCTGTGGTGGGTAAGAGGCTGTGGTGGGGGCCCTTCAGGGGGTCTCTGTGATACAGGCCCAAGCTGGGGGGGGGGACTGGGAGCCCCTGGGGGAGACCTCGGCCAGCCTGAGGTGGGTGGCAGGTGGCTGAGCCCTCAGTGCAGAAGCTGCCCTGCCTCCTCCTCCAGGGTAACGCCCGGGCTCCCTACTGCGCTCTTAGTTGAGCTGGGCTGCAGTTTGGGGCACTCGGTGCTTCCTGACTCATGGGGAGGCTGAGGCCAACGTGGTGATCTGTCCTGCCCATCAGTCCAACTGGAAGCCTCAGCCCCAGTTCCCCTGCAGCCTGCCATGCTGTGGGGCTCTGCGCCGTCACCAACCTTCTCTGGTTGTCTTTTTCTACAAAATGAAGGAGACACAGTGGCTTTGGGAGGCCCCCTCCAGCTCTGGGTTCCAGGAATCCAGCATCTGTTCCCAAGTTTTGTAGAAGATTTGTGCACAACTTTGGAGTCGGACAGAATGGAGTTTCAATCCTGGCTCTTTCCTGCTGGGTGATATTGGGGCACTGACTTTACCTCTCTGATCCCCAGTTTCCTCTTGGAAAAAATAGAGATAATGGTATCCATCTCTTAGGGTTGCTGTTGAGATTAAAGGAGATAATAATGAAGAAATCCCTGGTTGGCACTACTGATCACTTCTTCCACGTCAGGCAGGGTTCCCGGGCTTTTCCTGTCCCAGGTCACATAATCCGCCCAGCTGCCCCATGCACCAGGGACTGCTGCTATCCCCAGTTTAAAGATGAGGAAACGTAACAGTGGAAAAGCATGGGCAGAGAGGCTCCCAGCAGATGTCAGCTGCTGGTACAAATATTTCCTCTTCTGTCCTCCTTGGGAAGCTTCTCCACCTTTGCTCCAGGTGTACCCATCTATATGCCTCTGCTGGAGCTCCTCCTCCTCTGAACTCCCCTTCCTGTCTGGCCCTTGAAGCCTGTACCCCAGCCCTGCCTCCAGGCAGCCCTCCCCTGCAGCCAGACCTCTCTGATTCCGTGGTGTGGACAACCCGCCTTACACTGTCCAGCACCCTATTACCATCTGACTCTGGTGTCTCCTGAGTCTACCCATGTTTCCCTGGTGCTGACTCCATGGCCAGATCTTATTTATCTCCTTAGATGCACCTGGCATAGCATGGAAGGTGCTGGAGAACCATGTGTTTGAAAAGTTCAAACATGAAACATGTGCATGAAAGATGACGTACAGAATGGGAGGAAATATTTGCAAATAATATATCTGATAAGGGATTAATATTCAGAATACATAAAGAACTCCTAGAACTCCACAAAGAACCAAGAACCTGGTTTAAAAATAAGCAAAAGATTTGAATAGATATTTCTTTAAAGAAGAGATGCAGGTGGCAAATAAGCACTTGAAATGTGTTCAACTGCATTAATCATTAGGGAAATGCAAATCAAAACTACAATGAGATATCACTTCACAGCCATTAGGATGGCTATTATTAAAAAAAAGTAGCAACTGTCGGTGAGGATGTGGAGAAATTGGAACCCTTTCTGCATTGCTGATGGGAATGTAAAATGGTACAGCTGCTGTGGAAAACCAGTTGAGCAGTTCTTCAAAAAGTTAAACACAGAATATGACCCAAAATTCCACTTCTAGGTATCTACCCAAAAGCAGTGAAAGCAGGAACTGAAAACAGATACCAAAACATAGTGTTCATAACAGCATTATTCACAATAGCCCAAAGGTGAAAACAACCCAGTGTCCCTTGGCAGATGAAGGATAAAGAAAATGGGGCAGATGCCTCCAATGGAATATGATTTGGCCTTAAAAAAGGAATGAAGTACTGACCCAAGCTACAACATGGATGAACCTTGAAAACATTAAGCTGGGTGAAAGAAGCCAGCCACAAAAGATACATTGTGTGGTTACACTTAATAGGAGGTGGTCCGTATATTAGGCAAATTCGTAGGTATAGAAGGTGGAATGGTAATTACCAGGGACTGGTGGAAGAGGGGGAATGGGGAGTTTATTCATGGGGACAGAGTTTCAGTTTGGGATGATGAAAAAGTTGTAGAGATGGGTTTTAGCGATGGTCACATAACAGTGGGAATATACTTAATTGTGTACTTAAAAATGGTTAAAATGGTAAATTTTATGTTATGTGTATTTTACCACAATTAAAAAGAAGTGTTCCAGGTAATTCTTGTGTGCATCTAGGTTGAAAAGCACTTTAAGAGGGGCCAGCAGATTGCATGAAAGTGATAGTTACAGTTAAATATTACAGGTGCTGTGATAGACATGAATGTGTATGTGGAAAGAATGGGCACGTCTATGTAGAAAGGTCAGGGGGTCAGGGAAGATATTTTTCCCCACCAGGCAGGCTGCTATAATTATTAGAAGGTCAGTTCTAGGGCCAGACTATTTGGTTTCAAATCCCAGCTTGCTCCGTGGGTTTTGTGCAGTAATTTGGGCAAGTTACTGCTGTGTGCCTCAGTTTCCCCCTCTGTAAAATGGGGATTCCAGTGATGCATGCCTAATAGGGACGCTATGAGGTTAAACAAGGTAATTCATGTAAAACATTTATAAAAGGAAGTATCTGCTCAGTAAATGTTAATGTTAGGATGCCTGGGTGGTTCAGTCAGTTAAGTGTCCAACTCTTGGTTGCAGCTCAGGTCATGATCTCAGGGTGGTAGAATCAAGTCCTGGGTGGAGCCCTGCATTGGGCTCCACGCTCAGCAGGGAGTCTGCTTGAGGATTCTCTCTCCCCCTCTCCCTCATTCCCTCCCCCAACTTGCACGCAAGCATGCACGCTCACTCTCTTGCTCTCTCTCAAATAAATTAATTAATTTAAAAAATGTTAACTAGAGGTGGCTCAGTTGGTTAAGTGTCTGCCTTCAGCTCAGGTCATGATCCCAGAGTCCTGGGATTGAGCCCCACATCGGGCTCCTTGCTCAATGGAGAGCCTGCTTTTCCCTCTCCCTCTGCCTGCCGCTCCCCCTGCTTGTGCTCTCTCTCTCTCTCTTTGTCAAATAAGTAAATAAAATCTTAAAAAAATAAAAAATGTTAACTAATATCATGATAATATGAGTATACCGTAATTTATTTATTAATTTCCCCAACTATGGACATTTAGGTTTTCTTCCTTTCCTGATGTAACAAAATTGCAAAGGACATTTTTATGTTTGTTTTCTTGAGCATATGTAAGTTTTTCTCAAGAGTGTATGCCATTAAGTGGAATTCCTGTGTTGTAGGTATGGGCATGGTTAACTGTATGAGACATGGCCACAGTGTTCTCCAGTGTTGGAAAGACCGTTGGGACCTCTCTTGAAAGAATTATTTCAATGTGATTTAATGTGTGACTCCTGTATTCAGATGTGTTAGCTGTGGAGATGGTAACAGTTGGGATGCCAATGACAGAAAAACCAACTCAAAATGGCTTAAGCCATTGTTTCTCAAATTTTATTGTGTATACAGATCATATATTACCTGTGAAAATACAGGCTCTGAGAATAGGTCCCAGAGTGTGGGGTGGGGCCTGAGATTCTTCGTTCCTGACAAGCTCTCAGATAATGCTAATGTTGATGGTCCTTCAACCACACTTGGAGTAGCAAGGGTTCTCAAACTTGGCTGGCCGTTGAAACACCTGGGGAAACTTAAAAAGTACTGATTCTTGGATTGTACACTCAGAGGTTCTGACTTAATTGATGTGGGATGAGTTTTAAAGTTTCCCATGTATTCTAATGGACAGTAAAGTTTGGGAACTACTTGCTTAAAATAAAAGGAAAACTTGCTATCTTGCTCACCAAGATCTCCTGAAGACGGCTCCAGCATTAGTTCTGTGACTCAACCACCACCAGGAACAAGCTTTCCATCTTCAGTGGGTAGGTTTAGCCCTCAAGCTAGAGCCTTCTGGGAGCCCAAAATGGCTGCCACAACTCCAGACATCTCATGCAAACTCCACAATGTTCAAGAAGAAGGGACTGTTTCTTCCCAAGTGCCTCTTATCATCAACAAGGAAACCTTTCCTGGAAGCTCTTTCTCTCCGGTCTGATTGGCCAGGGGAACAGGAATGCCACAAATGACTTAGACCAGTGGTTCTCAGAGTGGGTCCCTGAACCAGGAGTGTTAGCATCACCCGGATGCTCAATAGAAATGCAAATTCTCGAACCCACCACAGACCTATTGAATCAGAAACTTTGGGGGTGAGGCCCAGCAATCTGTTTTATCAAGTCCACCAGGTGATCCTGATGCATGTTCAAGTTTGAGAACCACTGGCTTAGAGTTTATGCCTTAGGCCAGTGGTTCTCAACCTGGGTTCATTTTGCCCCTCCCAGGAGACATTTGGCAATGTCTGCAGAGTTTTTGGTTATTTTAACTCAGAGGGGGGCTGCTATTGGCATCTGCTGGGTAGAAGCCCGGGATGCTGCCAAACCTCCTACAAAGCACAGGTCAGCCCCACAACAAAGAATTACCAGCCCCAAATGTCAGTAGTGCTGAAGTTGGGAAAACCTGCCTTCGGCCACTCAGCCTTTCTTTTGAGTCTCTCGTGATGCAGTTGGGACTCCGGTCAGCAAGTGCAAAGGACGACCAGCTGTTGGTTAGACAACCAACAGTGGCTGCTCCTAAAAATTACTTTCACGGTCACTCAGACAACCCACCATCTTTCCCACACTGTCCCCTTGCAGAGCAGCCCTTTAGAAATAGACAACCCCACAGGGCTTGCAGGGTCAAAGAAGTTCCTATTTGTCAGGATGAGCAAGGGGGTGGAATCCTAAGGGGCAGGTTATGGGTAGGGGCCAGAGTTGGTGGCCTACCCCAGATATTATTGGTCATGCAGTTTTATCAAGATCTTAATCATCTTTCTTTCTTTTAAGATTTTATTTATTTGAGAGAGTGAGAGACAGAACATGAGCGGGGGTTGGGGCACAAAGGGAAAGGGAGAAGCAGACTCCCCGCTGAGCAGGGAGCCCCACATGGGGCTCGATCCCAGGACCCCGGAATCATGACCTGAGCCAAAGGCAGACGCTTAACCGACTGAGCCACCCAGGCGCCCCAATCATCTTTCTTTAAACATAGTACATGATTTTAAAGGTTGGCTGCATTCCAGGGGTCCTGGCTGGCTCAGTTGGTAGAGCACATGGCTCTTGATCTTGAGGTTGTAAGCTCAAGCCCCACGTTGGGTATAGAGATTACTTAAAAATAAAATCTTAAAAAGAAATGTAGTTGGCTGCATCCCTAAGTGTGATTTTTGCACTGTTTTGGAGCCAAAATTTTTTTTTTTTCCCCAAGAAATGCATTTCCATTGTATCCTATGAGCAGCTAGAATTTGATGTGTAGGAACTCTCCTTTTGGGCCCCATCAAATGGATAGTGTTGGGCATGCCTGCATTTGTATCTTTTCTTAAGGTTTTATTTATTTATTTTTTTTGAGAGAGAGAGAGAGAGATCGGGGGCAGGGGCAGAGGGAGAGAGAGAATCTCAAGCAGACTCCACGCTGAGCGCAGAGCCTGACATGGGGCTTGACCTCACGACCCTGAGATCATGACCTGAGCCGAAATCAAGAGTCAGATGCCTCACTGACTGAGCCACCCAGGCGCCCCTGCTTTTGTATTTTTGGTGATACCTTCCAACACGTGTGTTTGGATTTTCTGCAGTGATGAGAAGGTTCTGTATCTACCCTACTATGGATCCACTAATGGTTCTTGAGCACATGGAATGTGACTCGTGCAACTGAGGTTCTGATTTTTATTTTTTTTTAAGGAATTGAATTTTCAACTTTAAAATTTTTTTTTTAAGATTTTATTTATTTGAGAGAGGGAGAGAGAGAAAGAGTGAGAGAGAGAGCGCGCGCGAGCATGAGCGGGGGAGGGGCAGAGGCAGAGGGAGAAGCAGATTCCCCACTGGGCAGGAGGCCCTACTTGGGGCTCGATCCCAGGACCCTGGGATCATGACCTGAGCTGAAGGCAGATGCTTAACCGACTGAGCCACCCAGGCACCCCAAATTTTCAATTTTATTTAATTCTATTGAACTTAAATTTAAATAGTCAAATGGCACTAGTGACTAGCACAATGGACCTTCCCACCAGACCTCCACTGACCTGTGTTTTCCCCAGGGTGCAGGGCGGCGTGCTGGCTGGTCCATTTCAGTTAGAGGCCTCCAAGATTCCAGAGAGGAGCTCGGATATTGCCAGAACCGACCCCAGACTGAGCATTTCCCAAACTGAGGCAGTTCAGTCCATCCAGGACCTCAGAGCGCTTTGCTTTGGGTGGGAATTTTATCAGTTCAGCATAGAAATGTTGGTAATGTCATGCTGATCAGAAACTCTACCTGGTAATTAATTGAGTCAAAAGTAATTTGTTGTCTAGTTTTTTAAAAATGTCTTAGCTCACACAGTTTGTTTGGTAGACAAAGATCTTTCCAAACATGGAGCTCCTTGGGTGAAGAAATATGTAAAGGGTCCCTCAGTGGTGCAGAGGTTAGACCTTGTTCATCTGGGCCAACGCCCTCACTTTGAGGGGAGCAGACCGACCCCCGGGGAGGGACTGACCTGGGCAAGGCCACCTGGCTGAACGGAGTCCTACCCTTGTTAGAGAAGCTAGCGTCTGAACAGTGTTCCCGTGACCCAGTGGCTGTGTGGCTGCCCCCCCCCCGAGAGTGGTTGTGTCTGTGACATTCCCTTTGATCGGTGACCAGAACAGGTGGGGAGACTTAAAAGCCTCTTTGATGTTGGTGTTATAGAATAGGTGTAGGAATAGGATAGGCCCAGTTCTTGCAGCGGTCACTGGAACGCCTATATCCCCATCACAGTGGGGAGCTACCTGGAAAGAAGGTCATAGAACATGCAAATCCGTGTGGGCCCCACCGCTGACCTACTGTGGTGGTCTGGTACATCAGTGCTCCCCGCTGTCACCTGTGATCCCCACCTCCTGCTAGGTTCATCCTGGTGTAGGGCCCTGCACCCCGCCGCCCTGACCCCGGGCTTGCTCTGTGACCTGCTTTGGGCAATGTGACATTGGCCAGTGTGAGAGAGGCAGAGGCTTAATAAATAAGATAATTGAAAGACAAGATGCACACTGGAACCTGTCCTTCTGAATGTCTACTCTTGGAGCCCTGAGCTACCACGTAAGTAGGTCTAAGATCCCCTGCTGGAGAGACCACAGCCTGGGGGTAAAGGTGGGGCGTGGTGGAGGGGCAGGGTCAGCTGAGGGCCACTCACTCGGATGAAGAAGCTGTCTCGGACACTGCAGCCCCAGCTGAGGCCGCTATAGAAGAGACGAAGCACCCAGCCAAGGGTGAACCCAGGTGAACCCAGCCAAGCCACAGAATTGCAAAACACAATAAATCGTTGTTTTAGGTCACTAAATTCTGGGGAGCTTTGTCATGTGGCGACAGACAACCGAAACCCCTGCTGGATCAGCATCTCTGTGGCTGTGGCCAGAATCTCCATTTTATCCAAACCTCCAGATGGTTCTGGAGCTTCCTAAAGCCTGACAACCTCCGGAAGGGGAAAGGGCCTGATTCAAATCACCATGAGCTGTGTGACTTCAGACAAATTCCGTAGCTTCTCCCATTTTCCTTTTCCTCGTGGGGGTAAGTACAGACTCCAGAGATTCAGGGTGACAACGGGTTTTTTCAGCCACTACTTTGAAGACTTTTTCAGCCCCACACTCTTTCTCTCCCCGCCCCTACCCCCCCAGCAGGAATGTTGGCTCTTCTGTTATGGGCCCATAGGGCCCTGAGGCTCTGTTCTTTATCTGTTGTGCAGATTGGGTCAGTTCTATTGTTTTATCTTCAAGTTCACGGATTCTTTCCTCTCTTGTCTCCACCCTGCTGTTGAGCCCCTCCGAGGACCTTTCAGTTCTAAAATTCCAGTTTGATATTCCTTCGTATCTTCTGTTTCTTTGCTAAGGCTTTCTGTTTTGTCGGTTGTTTCCAGGGTGTTCATAATTGCTTGCTGAAGCATTTTTAAGACTGCAGCTTTAACTTCCTTGTCGGATAGCTCCAATATTTGTGTCATCTTGCCGTTGGCATATGTTGGTTGCCTTTTCTCATTCAGATTGAGATTTTTCTGGCTCTTGGTATGACAGATGATTTTTCTCTTGTATCCTGGACTTTGGGGTATCATTATGAGACACTGGCTCTTATTCAGATCTCCTGTCTTAGCAGGTCTAAGGCTGTGCCTGTTGATGCCGGGTTGGGGTGGAAGTCCAGTTCTACACTTGACCTCAGTTGGCAGCCTGGTAGGAAAGAAGGCTGCCTCCTCCTTACTGCTGCACAGGGGTGGGAGTTCTGGCTTCCCACCAGACCTCCACTGACCTGTTACTGCCGGGGATGGCGGAAGTGCTACTAGGCCACCTAGGTCCCCACCCAGCGTGGAGGGGGAGGGGCACCTTCATACCGTTGGGTGTGGATGGAAGCCCCAGCTCCCCACCTGTTCTTCTCTATAACCAATTGGTGGTAGGGGAAGGGGGCACTGGTTACACCCAGACACAGCTCCCCACTTGGCGTCTGGTCCTGCAGAGAAGATGGGGCTGTAGTTTTTTCCATGGTGTTTGGCTCTAGGGCATTTATTGTTTTAAAGATTTTTGTCTGGCTAGACTGTGCCTTTCCTAGTCCTTCAGCTAGGGAGAAGAGGCTTTCCTGAGGCTGTTTTTGTCCACACTCATTGGTATTTTTGGGTTGCCAACTTCCCAGCTCCAAATCTGAGATATGTGGGGCAAAAAGAAAACCCAGAGAACTCACCGCTGTGTTTTGCCTTGGGTCCTGAGATCCCTAGTCAGTTTGCCTTCTTCTCTCCCTTTTTAGAGTTTTTGTAAGTTTGTTTTATATATAATGCCCAGGGCATTAGCTCTACTTCGCAGGAGAAATAGGGAGAAGTGTATCTGCTCCATCTTGTGCAGGAACCAGAAGTCAGTATTTACCTATTCTTGAACTTCATATAGAGTCCACTACATATGTTCCTTTAAGCTTGGCTTCTCTTGCTCACATGATGTCTTGAAATTATCCATGTGGTTGTGTGTAGTCAGATGTTTTTCATTGCTGTATAAGATTTGATGGTGTGGGGGCTCCTGGGTGGCTCAGTCGGTTAAGCGTCTGCCTTCTGCTCAGGTCATGATCCGGGGGTCCTAGGATCGAGCCCCACATCAGACTCCCTCCATCAGGGAATCTGCTTCTCCCTCTCCCTCTGCCCCTCCCTCCTGCTCATTCTCTCTCTCTCTCAAATAAATAAATTAAATCTTTAACATTAAAAAAGGAAGGTTTGATGGTATGAACAAACCGCACTGTGGAATTTGCCCAGTGGAATCCTATATAGCCCTGAAAAAGCAAACTACCTATCTCTACTGTACGCAGTAAACCACACAATTTGCTGATCAGTCCTTTTGTAGATGGCATCTGGGTTGCTTCCAATTTGGAGCTATTATGAACAAAGCTGCTTTGAAGAGAATTTGCTGTTATGAACAAATGTTCTTGGATGTGTGTTTTAGTAGCCACAGCACTCCTTTCTGTTGGGAATAAATATTTCAAAAGCCTCTTAACTGGTTTGCTTCTTCAGCCCTTGCTTCCATCTACTCACTTTTCCATGTAAAAGCCACGGCAATCTTTTGAAAACATAAGTTGGATCTCTTCCCACTGCCCCCCCCCCTCAAAAATAGCAAAGGCTTCGGGGCACCTGGCTGGCTCATTTGGTGGAATGTGTGACTCTTCGCCTTGGGGTTCTGGGTTTGAGCCCTACATTGGGTGTAGAGATTACTTAAAAGTAAAATCTTAAAAACATATCAATGACTTCTCTTCATACTTAGAACAAGATAGTAGAATCCTCCCTATGACCTACAAGGCCCTGCAGGATCTAGCTCCTGCCTGCCTCTTTATTCCTACCTTACTTACTACCTCTCTCTACCTGCCATCCCTTCGTCTACCCACCTGTCCATCCATCCAGACATCCATTCAGTTTTGGGGAGTCTTTAGTGTGCCTGGCTTACTCCTGCTTCAGGACTTTTGCCCTTGCTCTTCCCTCTGCCGGAAAACACTGTTCCTGCAAATCACGACATACCTCCCTTTCCCCCTTTATTTAAATCTCTGTTCAAATGTCATCTCGTCTAAGAGAGATTCTAACATGTCCCCCCATTCATCCTCTCTCTTTGCCCCCCATTATTTTTCTCGATAGCACCTCTCACCACTTGAACTGCTGTTATATATTTATTGGGTGTCTCCCACTTTGGGAGAATATTCGTGTACTGTCCACGAGGTTACGGATATCATGTGTCTGGTTGTCTCCTGGGTCCCTCCCCTAGCGCAGTGCTGCACATAGTAGGTGCTCAGGAAAGATTTGTTAATTTGGGGTTAACTGGTTCAGGCCCCAGTTTCCTCTCCTGGCTGCGTATCAGAGGGCAGGTCCCTTAATGAGTACTTCTCCAGCTCTAGTCTCCTGGGCTCTTGTGGCAATGTGGACTCTGATTCAGGGTCTGGGGTGGGACCTGAGATTCTGCATTTCCTCCCAGCTCCCAGGTGATGCCCCAGCTGCTGGTCCTGAGATGCACATGTTGAGTAGCAAGGCCTTAACAGCTCTGAGCCTCAGTTTCCACATCTGTAAGATGGTTCATTGTGAAAAGCAAGTGGGTAAAGTGCATAAAGCACTGTGCATGGCACCTGGACTTCGCAGGGGCTTGTTAAGTATCTACTGCTCTTCCTCTGGGTGCCTCTCTGGGTCTGAAACTGGAAGTTGCCTCTGTTTTCTCCTTCTGCTCTTCCCCGTCCCTCCATGTTTAGCCCCCTATGCAGACTCTCAGTGGAATTTTATCCATTTTATTTCTCCAGAGCTGGCCAGCCCTGCCTGTCATGGGCAGCGGTTTTGGGAGGATTCTGGCATTTTGACAGTCGTGGGAACATTTTGCAAATGAGATGCAAAGCAGCAGCTAATGAGCCCTGATTGCATTTGCCCTGGCACTCGGGAACTGTGGGATAGCTGTGCTGGGCTGGGAAGGGGGGCGGGCAATGAATGTTTTCTGGTTTGGACGGGGAGACAGTGACAGAAGGGTTTGGCTTCTCTTGGGTGGCATGAGGCCCCCTCCTCATATGTTGATTGCTCCTGCCTGTGGGACTGCATATGGTTAAGGTCCAGGGATAGGGCTGAGGTCAGGCGTGGTGTGTGTGTGTGTGTGTGTGGTGTAGGGGTGTCCCCGAGCCTGTCTGAGACCTGCAGGTGGGAGAGTACAGGGCTGCCCACTGGTGGCTTGGGGGCCCTCCCAATAGCAGATGAGACTGGATCAGGCTGACAGTGGGACAGCATGGAGGTGGATGCTCTGCAGGCAGAGAGGGGGCGACAGAGGGGTCAGCTTCTCATGGGAAGGAAGAACTCAGGGGTCTGCCAGGCAGCAGGTGGGGCTGGATCAGGCTGAGGGAGCGGTGGAGGTGGGGGGCAGCTATCTTTCGAACCTGGCTCCTTAGGAGAAAGATGATCCGGGGCTGGGGGGCTGGCAGGTGGGCAGGGGGCTCTGCTTACAGAGCCTGGAAACCCAATCCCTCCTCGCCCCCAGCTGAGGTCTCCCCGCTCTCCAGGGAGCCCTGGCTCTCAGGTGCCAGGCATCCCCACCCTCTTGGCCTGGGCCTTGACTTGACCCTCCACTGAGAACCTCCAGGCCTGGGGACAACTGTCAGGCTTCTGGCTCAAGGATGGTCAGGCTAGAAGTCACTTCTGAGGTCACTTGGTGGGGGAGGGAGGAGTCTTTACTCACATTGAGTTTTTTTTTTTAAGATTTTTAAATTACTTTTGTGAGAGAGAGAGAGCTCGCGTGAGCGGCGGGGGGGGGGGGGGGGGGGGGGGGGGGGGGGGGGGAGGGGCAGAGGGAGAAGCAGACTCCCCGCTGAGCAGGGAGCCCCATGCAGGACTCGATCCCAGGACCCCGGGATCATGACCTGAGCCGAAGGCAGCTGCTTAACCGACTGAGCCACCCAGGCGCCCTCGCCCTCACATCGACTTCTTGACTGGCACTTTAAATGCATACGACCCTGTCCTGCCTTTGATCTAAGCATGAGAAGCACACTTGGCTGTGAAACTTCTAGAAAATGGGTGGCTGTTGCCATGTCACCTAATCAGATCTTAATGGAGCCAGTGTAGAGCATTGGAAAAAGCTTGGCAAAGCCGCGGGTTCGAATCCCAGCCCAGGCATTTACTGGCTGTGTCTCCTTGGGCAAATTGCTCAGTCTCTAGAGCCTCTGTCACCTTGTCAGTTCTGTGACCTCACCTGTAGGGCTGCTGTGACCCCCAGAGGTGCTGCAGGAGAACGGGAGGTCAGCACATCTGCTCGCTCGGCCCCCTCGAGGGCAGGGACTTTGTTTTGCTCATGGCTGTGTCCCCGTTCCTAGAACAGTCCCTGCTACCTGGTGGGTGCCTAGTAAGCATCTGCTGAATGAAAGAGAGGCTCTGTTTTATCTCTCCCAACGTGATTTTCCCCCTCCCAGTTGACCTCTGACATTTGGTTGCGCCGCCTAGCTTACAGCCTTGGTGTAATCGGTGGTGGTGGTCTCATGGTTGAGGGGGGTCTTAGATGGGATGAACTATGGAAGAGGCTATTATTGTTATTATTAACAGTTTTTTGGTGGGCTTCTGGGTCTTTCCAATTGTATCTGCCTTCCCTGAGCTGTGTGAGGCCCTTAAGAAGTGCCCTGGGACACAGGTGCGGCCCATGATCCTTGCCTGGATCCTTCTGCCGTGGTGCTGGGCTGGGGACGGTGCGTCCCGTGGCACACATCGTGAGTCCTGGGCCCCAGTCCCCACTTGACATCCCCACCCGACCTCCACCACATACTGCCCCTCCTGGGGGATGGCAGGGTTCTCTGAACCTGGAATCCCCTCCAAGGAGGGGGGGCCCATTTACTGTATCTGTCATAATTCCAAGTCCCAGGACCTGACAGCAACTGAGGGGTGGGTGGGTGGGGATATCTGTGAGCCCCCTAGGCTGAGGGGGCTCTAGGTAGGATTTAGTCTGGATTGGGTCAGTAGGGGAATTTCAGAACGAGGGAGGGAGTTAGGGGAGGGTGCGCCCTGTCCCCACCCCCACCCCAGGCCGCTCCTGCTGCAGGGCTGAGACAAGGTGGGCAGATCAGTGTCTGGTCTCTAGAGGGCAGGTGCAGAGCAGACAGATCCTTTCCTGGAAGTGGATTCTAGTTCAGTCTCCTGGGGGGGACACTGGCTTGTGTCACTGATCCCCTCCCATGGGGCTAGTGCTGGGGGCTTGTGTGGACAGCTGTTGATTTTGTATAGAAAGGGCTTATGTTTTGCATGTTCTGGACCCATGTGGATGTGTGTCCATGTGTCTTAAAGACGTGTAAATGCTGGTGTTACTGTGTGTCTGTCACCTGTGCACAGGTGTGTAGGTAGATACACAGACTCGTGGGAATGCATGGCTGCAAATACATGGCGCGGGTGTTTGTATTAGAAGCGTGTTGTGGGGCTGCGTGTCTGCATGGACACGCACGGGAGCGCGTAGGTCACACGTGCGCAGGGCGAGCCTAGTGGTTTGCGTCGAGGGCTGTGTGCCAGCTGTGGGAGCGGCGCCGGAGCTGGGACCACAAGGCCTCGCTGCCAGTAACCAGCCCAGGAGCCTCGGATGCTCCGCCAAGTTGTTTTACTGCGGTGGGCCTCAGTTCCCAATCTGTAAAACGGGCACGGATTCTCAGGGGATGAGACTGTAGGGGAGCATCCCATGCGCCGCCTGACCCAGAACACACTCCAGATTGTGAGGAACGACCGAGGGAGTATAAGTGATGAAGCAAACACATGCTTACAGAGCAGCGGGCACTGAGGTGTAAGCACCTGTGGCAGGCGCCGGGGACGGTGCCGTGCTGCTCACAAGGTCTTGAGGGGAGGTTGGGAGGGAGGGTCTTGGGGGGAGAGAGAGGAGAGGGGCTGGAGCGGGGTCCCCCACAGCCAGGGGCGGCCGCGTGAGCCCGTCTGTTCACCAGCATCTCGGCGAAGGTGAAGGGTGCGCACCCCGCCCGGGGTGATGTCCTCCACACGTAGCAGGCGGGCGTCCCCTGGCGTAGGGGAGGGAGGCTGGCTGTGCGGCATTGCCCGGTTGCCATAGAAACGAGCAGAAGGCGGTGGGTGGCTGGAGAAGGAGGCGGGTCAGGAGGAGGGAGGGGAGGAGGCAGGGGTGGGGGGCGGGGAGCTGGCTTCTGCAGTTCTGGCGCTGCTGCCTTCCCGAGCCGAGCCAGCGGTGGAGGGAACCCGAGAGGACTGAGCCCCCAGCCCGGGCACCAGGCCCCCTCCCTGCCCGCCACCACGGAGGAGGAGGAGGACAGCCAGCCCCTCCGGCCCTGGCCTGGCCCAGCGGGGGCAGTGAGCTCCTACCTGCCCCAGGCTTGGTGCCCAGACAGGCCCAGGTAGGCATCCCGATGGGGACAGCTGGAAGCGGTGGCGTGGAGAGTGGGGGGGGCCCCCCCTGCCCCCGAGCTGCCCCCTGCCTTCCTCCCAGCAGCACCCGGTAGGAAGCATGCAGGCTGGAGGGGCCGGGGTCAGTGGACCTGGGTGGGGAGCAGCCTGCATCCTGGGAGGCCCTCTCCAGAACCTGCATCCTCCTCAACAGGAGGACCGTCCCTGCCGTTGCCTCCCTCCTCTGCACCTCTGTCCCCCTCTCCACCACTGCCGCAGGTCCCGACTGTAGACATGCTCCCCTCCCTGGGGGGAAGTGAGCCGAGGGGGGCTGGAGCTTCCAGGGACCCACGGTGCTACCCTTCCCCAGGCTGAGGCTAGAGGGAGAAGTGAGGATGCTCCCTGCCCCCCACTCGGCACTGCTAGGCCCTGGCCATTGGAGCAGCGGACTCATGTCCCACCCTCCACACCAGCTGCCTCGTGCTGGCCCCAGATGATCTGGGGCATTGGGCTTAGACCCCCGATCAGGCAAGAGGCATCTTTCCTTCCTGGTAAAGCCCCAGATGGCCCAAGGGACCCCTGTCCTTTCCCCAGCAAGCCCAGGGTCTCCATGTTGGGGGATCGGGTGGGGGTGCGTGTGGCCCTCCCTCCCCCGTCACTGTCCCTCTGGCATTGCTCCTGGGGACAGGTTGGGCTGCTGCTGGGGAGCTCAGGCACTGCGGAGGAGGGGGTGGGGCTGGGGCCTGGGGATGACCTGGGCCGCACTGCTTCGCTCTGGGCCCTGAAAGGACAGGAGAGGGCGTGCAGTAGTGCAGTGGGTGAGTTGCCCCTGGTCCAGGTCCGCCCTGGGACAGAGCAGAAGGGCCTTGGCTGGCGTGTGTGTGTTGGGGTAGGGGGAGATCCTAGCCTGAGAAGGGCAGGGGATTGGCGCGCGCAGCCCTGGGTGTGCTGCGGGCACCCCGGGCATCCTAGGGTCTGCCTCCTTCTCCCACTGGTCTTCTCTATCCTGTATTCCCTGCGAGCCTGGCTGGGTCCTTTGCTGGGTCCTGGCACCACATTAGGGGGCTTCCCGTTTCCCTGGGCACGTAGGGGTCAGAGTACCTGGCGTGGGGGCCAGGGAGGGATCCTTGGGCCTGTGATGGGGTGGGGGAAGCCTCTCCAAGGAGCTCGTTCCTTTCTGCAAACATTAGTTGCACCTGCTGAATGCTAGGCACGGGGGCGGGGGGGTGGGGTGGGCTTCCGCTTCGGGGTTCAGGGCCTGGGGTGAGAAGGCCAGACAAGGTGGGGGATGTCCATCTGCCTAGGAGCTGGTGGTAGCCAAGGAACCCGTATACACTGTCACTGTCTGCCCCCCTGCTCTTCTGAACCCCACCACCCTCTTTGCTCATCTCTCTCCTTCGGGGGGAGCTAGAGACCCCCCTCCCCACCAGGGCCTGGAATGGGCATCTGGCCTGCCTCCATCTGGCCGGAACAGGGGGCTGGTGAGGCCCGGAGGGGAAGTTCTCTTGGCGAGAGCTGGAAGGAGCTGCCCCTTCCCAACCCCCAGACCCTCCAGGCCTGGCCCCGTCTCCCCTGCTGCTCACCCGCCTTCTCTAGGCCACTTTCCCCCTCTTCCTTGTTTTCCGCCCCACATGTCTCTAGGGCCTGTGCTTGCTCTGTGTCTCTCTCTTGCCCCCAGACCCTGGGGCAGAGAGCCCACCAGGATGGCCTCCTGGGGCACATTCCCCAACTCTACCCCATTGCATCCAGTGAGCCCACAGTAGAAGCCAGTTTGAGACCCAGTCTCCCCGCATCAGTCTTCCCCGTGTCAGAAGGGGGTTGAAAGGAGGCCCCAGGGGCACTCAGAGGCCGGGGCCCTGGGACAGGCTGGAGGGACAGTTTGGCCCAAGGCTGGCCCCTCCTCACCGGCCCCCTGTGCAGGAGCTCTGGGGGAGAGCCAGGAGGCCTCTCCACCTGGCTCCTTATGGGCATCTCAGGGCTCCAAAACCCGGGTCCTGCTCTGTTCCCCCTCTCAGGACATAGCACTCCCCCTGCTGGCTGCTCAGGCCCGAACCCCAGAGCCGTCCGCTACTCCTTCCCGGTCCCACGCTCTCACCCAAGCCACGAGCAGATCCCGCTGGCTCCCGTGACAGAGCCATTTCCAGACCCCAGCCACTTCTCGCTGCTCCAGCACGAGCGCCTCGCTGGGGCCCTGCCCTCTCACCCGGAGGACTGTGGCCGCCTGCCAGCCAGCCTCCTGCTCTCCTCTGCTCCCCCCGACCGCCAGCAGCCAGGGATCCTTTAAAACCAAAGCCTAGTCACCACATCCCGCCTCTTCTCAAACCCCGCAGGGGCTCCCAGCTCACTCTGGGGGAAGAAGTCAGGGGTTTCACTCTGACCCACAAGGCCCCATGGAATCGGCCTCCTGCCTCAGCCTCCCCTCCCCCCAACCTTCCTGACCTCATCCCTTCCCTCTCCCCCTCACTCCCTCTGCTCCAGCCACACGGCCCCCTTACTCCTCAACCATGGTGGCCACACTTCCACCTCAGGGCCCCTGCCTTGGCTGCTCCCTCTGCCTGGTGCTCTTCCCCCAGACTCCTGCATGGCTCCTGCCTTCACCTCCTACAGGTCTTCCCGCAAATGTCACTTCCTGACAATGGCCTTCTCTGACCGCTCCGTGTAAAATAGCGTGACTGCTAGCCGCCACCATCGCTCCCTGTCCCCTTCCCTGCCTTGTTCTCCACCGCACTCGCCACCATCTGACATACCTGATCATTTCCTTATTCATCTGGTTTCTTGTCTGTCCAGCCCCTCCAGAATGTCAGCTCCGCGAGGCCAGGGGCAGGGGGGGTTTCTGTCTCGCTCACTGCCGTAGCTCAGAGCTGCCCTGCAAGGACCTGGGCCGTGGAGTAAAGCTGGGGCCTGCCTCCCCCTCCCTGGCCATGAAAGAGAAGAAAGTGAACCGCACGCATTCCATCCCTGGTGCCACTAAAGACATAGGGCACCTTCCTCCGGGTCCGAATTCGTCCCAAAGTTCGATGCCATCGGGAAAGCATGCTGTGTACCCCGCAGGGGCCTCCCCTACAGAGGAGGCCGACCTGGTCCTTGCCCTCCCGGAGACCACGGAGGCTGAGGGCTCAGGACAGGACCGACCCTCTCAGGCGAGCCATGTGTGGGATGACTGGTCTCAAGGAGAGAGATGCACCCAGAGCAGAGAGGACGGGGGCCTGTGTATCGCCAGCCCCCACTCCTGCCTCCTCATCTGTGGTGTCCGGTTTGGGCTCCCCAAGAGGCTGACCCGGAGACAAGGATATGATTTGAGAGGTGATCCCTGGAAACAGTGAGCCTGTTCCTCCTGTGGGCAACTAGGCCACAGTCCTGCTGGGGGCCTCTGGGAGCCACTGGAGGACCCACCTCAGGCTTGGCCCACCAGGAGGGGGCTGATGGGGTGTGTCTACACCATTCCCCCGCCATTGCTTTAGGGTTGCTCCTGACCCCCTCTTACCCTGCCTGACTTTCCCCTGAACTGTTGTCACCACCTAGCGAGCAAGATGATAAGCATTCACTTCCTGGCCTTCTGCCTGCCCTGGAGTGTAGGCTCTGTTGGGGAGGCCGGCCTCATTCCCTGTGGAGCATGCACCATCCTAGGGGCTCCCTGGTGATGGACAGGCTGGATGAGGTGTTTCCTCAACCACTTGGCCTGGGAGCCGGTGGCGGGGGGGGGGGGGGGGGGGGGGGAGGGGGGGGGGGGGGGGTTGAGGGGGGATTTTCTAGAGGAGAGAGAGAGAGTCTGGGGCTGGAGGAAGAAGGGAGGGTAAAAGCCAAGGTCAGAGTCTAGGGAGGAGGGGAGGAGAGGCCAGCCAAGGTGGCTGAGGTGGAATGGTTTTACCCATTGGCTTTAACCATTTTCCGGTGAGGATGAGCCTACCTGGTCCCCCCCAACCCCGGCCCTGGGCCTCTCTGGGGCCCTCCATACTCAATGGAGACCCAGGCTCTGCCTCCCCCAGTTTCCCCATTTGTGTTTCCACCCTCTTCCTTACTCCCTACCTTGGGACTCAGCTGTGGAAGGAGGACCCCTTGGGGACTGCCCCATGGACCTTACTTAGAGGAGATGGAGGTTGGGGGGCCTGGATTTTACAGCCAAAGAGAAGGCAAGAGGAAGCCAGGCCTGGGTCTTTTCACAGGGCACCTGGAGGCCTGGGGGTCCCAGAGGAGGCCCAACAGTCATGGAACGGAATCTCAGCTCAGGTTGCCAGAACAAGACACCATAGACTGGGTGGCGTGAACACCGGCTATTTATTTCCCACAGTTCCAGAGGCTAGAAGTCCAAGGTCAAGGTGCTGGCCTCTTGGGTTCCTGGTGAGGCCTTTCTTCCTGGCTTGCAGATGGCTGCCTTCTCGCTGGGTCCTCACATGGACTTCCCTCAGTGTGTGCACAGAGGGAGACGGCGAGAGTCTCTCTCTTCCTCTTCTTATGAGGACACCTATCCTATGAGATTGGGTCCCCACCCTTCTGACCTCATTTACCTTTAATCACCTCCTAAAAGCCCTGTCTCCAAATACAGTCACACTGGGGAGGGGGTAAAATATTAGCATATGAATTTGGTGGGGACACAAGTCAGTCTTTAGCAAAGGTCTCTGGGGGCATTAGCCCAAAGAGAGGAGAAGGGGGTGCAAAGTCATCCAGAGAGATGAGCGTCTCCTGCTTTGAAAGGTCTGCAGCTGTGGGAAGCACGGGTAATAATACCTCTGATGATAATACTTATAGTTAACACGGCACCTCTTGCACACTGCACATCATTTCACAATAACCCTGTGGGCTGGTACCCTCACCCTCACATTTTGCCGAGGGGGAAACTGAGGTACAGAGAGTTTAAGCCACTTACCATGGTCACTGAGCCGGCAAGCGGCAGAGCCGGGATTTGAACTCAGTCATCCTGTCTGGCCCCCCAAGCAGTGCTGTCAACCACTGTGCTCATGTAGCCGGGTTTTCTCGACTTGTCTGGCGGGAACCAGCAAGATGTGGCTTAGGGCAGGTGTGACGAAGAACCGCACCAGGGTGTAGGGGGGAAGTAGGTGAGGGCTGGCATATTTACGGAAAGCTTCTTGGAGGGGGTGGGACTGAGTTGGCCCTTGAAGGGAAGCGGGGTTATTGTATTTTGGGGAGGGGTGAGTGATAGGACAGCATGCACCCCAGGCAGGAGGGAAGGCGTGAGCAAAGCAGCAGAAACTGGAATGAGGAGGGGTATGCATCACAGGGAGGGGTGGAAGGACAGCACCTACAGCTGCATCTGAAGCCCCAGCAGGGGTGGTAAGGGTCGTGGTGTGACCCCAAGTCAGGCGCGGCGAGCCCGTCCATCTCGGGGTAACGTGAGGAGCAGGGCTGCTGCTGGGAATGTTTGTGGGACCTGAAGACCATCCTGGGTGAGGGCGAGGCAGCTCTGGCTTCCCATGGCCCTGCCCGGGTTTGAGCCCAGCCACTCCCTTGGGGGAATGTCTCAGGCCAGGAGGGCTGGGGTGACACTTACGGAGGGCTGGCTCTGTACTGGGCACCTGGTGGGGGGCAGGGGAAGGACTCACCCCGGGTCTGGATCTGACTCTGTGTCCTCCCTGCTGTGTGGCCTTGGACGGGTCATTTAACCTCTCTGAGTCTCAGCGAAGACAAGGAAGTCACCGCCCATGTCAGTGGGTTGTCTCGAGGACTGGAGATGAAGGTATGAAGAGGTGGCACACAGCGGGTGCCCAGAAATGGCTGGTGTAGGGTGTATAAAGGGAGAGTGAGGACAGGGGTAATGGAACAGCCTCGTCTGTGCGCTGTGGCTCCCTGGGGAAGGAGGGCTCCCCGCCGAGGGCAGAATCCTCATGGAGGATCAAGGAGGAAGAGACCCTGGAACTGGACCCTGAGTGTTGGCCAAGAGGAGAGGAAGGGGATGCCCAGAGAAGCAGGAGGCCTGGGAACAGAGGACAGGTGGGATCTGGGTGAGATTCTGGCTTTTGATTGTATCACCATCATTATCAACATTTTTTGAATATCTACTATGTGCAGGTGACTATATTTGGCTCTGAGGGACAGAATTCAATATTTCTACTATTTAATGAATGAATGTTCCAGAAGGTGTTTGGCTTTCATTCATTCATTCATTCAACAAAAACATACTGTGCATTTAACTATGTGCCAGGCACTGCTCTGGATGCTGAAAATACAGCAGAGAACCAGACAGACAAAAACTACTGACCTCAACAAGCTGACATTACAGTGAGAGAGGAAGACACAAACATGATGAATACTCTAATGTTGGGAGCCTGGCATATGGTAACATGTGCTGTGAAGAAGAATAAAGCGAAGAAAGGGAGACAGGAGAGTGCTGGGGGTGGGAAAAGAGTGTCAAGTGAAATGCGGGGAGGTTAGGACATTTGAGCAGACATGGAAATCTGGAGCGGGGGGCATTCCTAGCAAGTGCAAAGGCCCTGGGGTTAGAGCAGCAAGGAGGTCAGTGGAGCTGGAGGAGATGCAGGGCCTCCTGGGAAGGAGTTAGACTTTTACTTGGAGGAGATGGGGAGTCACAAGAGGATTCCGAGGAGGGCAGTGATGGGATCTGACTTAGGTATTACCGGTGTCCCTCTGGCTGTTGGCGGCAGGGAACAGACTGGAGTGGGGGCGGGGGTGAGGGACACAAGGTCGGAGGCAGGAAGGCCACTGAGGAGAGTGATGGGGCTGGGACCAGGGTGGTTGAGAGCAGAGCCCAGGATCTGCTGATGGGTTGGGTGGCGGCGGGGAGAAACGGGCTCCTGTGATTGTTAGTGACTCGTGCAGGATGCAGGAATCCACATGCCACCTTTGTCCGCAGCTCGCCCGCCCTCTCTGGGCCCCTGCTCTTAATTCCTCTGTCCCTTCTTCAAGCCAGGGCGGACAGAACATGCCCAAGGCCCCGGACCTCCAGGGGCTTTTAGAGGCAGCAGGCAGGAAGCCTGGGGCCCAGAGGAGGGACGCTTTTCACCCTGGGGCTCCTTTCTCCCAAAGGAAAGGTCATGGCCAACATGCAAACTTCACACTTCCATAAATGGTCTGTATTTTTCAATAATACCCTCTTAACCATTTGAGTGTCACATGGTTGTTTTCCCATCAGATGAGTTAGAAAACCCAGACCCCATGACAGGACTTGACTGAGAACCCCCCGGGAGGTGGCAGCGCTGGAGCAGAGCCCATGCCCCCCCCCCCCCCCCCCCCCCGCCCCATTCAGTATGCTGAGGGCTGCACCATCTTTGTGGGCAAAAAAGACCTGGCTCCTTCCCTGGCTCTACAAGAACAGCACCCCCTCCCGCCCCGCCCACTACGGGACTGCTGCCCCCACTGTGGCAGTGGTGACAAATCAATAATGAGAGCTGACAAGCTCTTTCGGTCATGTCCCAGCCTCTGGGCTCTCTCTGCAATAACGTGGGGGTGATAGCACCTGCCGTAGAGGGGTGCTGGCAGGATTTGATGAGTTAAGACACATGGACGGTCCTTGGCACCAACTCTGCTCCATAAATGCCGGTTGTTATTATCAATGACAAAGGGCTTGCAGGGCTGCGATTGCTTTACAAGCACCAGGGAGAAAAGTCAGATGGGCACTGTACCCATTTGATGGCTTCTGCTCGGAGCGCATCAGGCTCGCCCCATGGGCGTGACAGATGTCGGCCACACCGGCTTCCCGACTCTCAGAGAAGCAGCGTTTTCAGTGGCGGCTCCTGACCACCATTCAGGAGGGACCTGCCATTTGACCAGAGTTAAGCCTCCCCCCGGTGCCCAGGGTGGGGGTGTGAGGCTGATTTGTGGGAGGTGTGTCTGGCAGGTGGTGCTGGGGGCCTACGTGCCCCCCCACCCACATCCTCTCCTGCCTCTGCAGGTCCAGCCTGGCCCCTCACCATTTCATCCGGTCCTAGCGTTGGGTTGTAGCATCCTCATTTCACAGCGAGGCCCGACACAGTCACGTGAATCGCCTAAGGTCACACAGCAGTTTGGTGACCAAGCAGGGACCCCCAAGGCTAGAGCGACGCGTGCTACCCCAGCTGGGAGCCTGGAGACCTATGACTTGCCTGCACTGAGAAAGGGGCCCCGGCAAGTCCTCTCCCTCCCCCCGGGTCTGGACAGAGTGGAGATTGGTCTCTGCCCTGGTGCATTCCTGGCTATCTGACATGCCAGGGCTTGCACGGTCCCCTTCCTCCGGGCATCCAGCGCACTCTCGGTCCTGGCTCCCAGCTCCCTCCAACACCGGCCAGAGGGTTTTAAAAACTGCAATGTATGCACACAAGGCAAAATATAAAAGGCATAAAGGACTGACAGTGACAAATCTCCTTCCCATCACATCCCCCAGCCACCTAGTTCCCTGAAGGCTGCCACGCTACCAGCTTTCCAGAAGTATTCCCTGTTTGTATATTTCCCCCCATACAAATGGAAGCGTCCGCAGCCTCCCTGTTCTGCACCCTGCTCCTTTTGTCTCAGTGCCATGGCTTGGGGAGGGCTCCGGTCAGGACCAGAGCATTCTGTTGCCTGCCTGCACCAGAATTTACTTAAGCAGTCCCCGGGACAGGCAGCTGGGATGTTTCCAGCCTTTGGCTTTTACAAGCAGCGCTGCAGCAAATGGAATTAGGCAGTGCCAGTTCGCCCCGCTGGCTGGAAGGTGAATTCCTAGGAGCGGCATTGGCATTGCGGGGTAAGGGAGGCGTGCCTCTGTAGTGGGGAAGAGAAGGCGCACCCCTGCCCCCTCTGATCAAGGCTCATCAGGTCACTTCCCCACTACCTGGGGTGGGTTTGACCTTCATTCTCATGAGGGCCTGTCCCCTACCCTCCACCCCCTCCTGCCCCCACCGCCAGCCCGCTGACAGCTGTGCATTATTTGGATCCCAAAGAGCACAGTTCGGTGTGACTTCAAGGGTTCTAGATAGGGCTCTGGCCCCAGAGATGCTTACCTAACCTGGCCGAAAGTCTTTCACTAAATATCCCTGCCTTTTACTTTCCTGTATCTACATGCAGCGCTCTTTATGAAGTGAACACTGCTTTGTAAGTGAAAAGTGCCAAATTCAGAAGAAAAAAAAATCCAGACCCTTTCTTTGTCCCTTGATGGATTCTAGCCACCTTCCCTCCCACCCACCCCCACTGTGCATGAGTTTGTGGGAAAGTTTGAGGTTTTGCTAAGTGGAAAGGAACACAATATACTTAGGGCCTGGGAGGAGCAAGGTGAAGGCATTCCTGGGTTATTACTGGGAAAAGGGCACTAGCCCCTGGACAGATAGGGAGACTGAGGCCAGAGAAGGGAGGGATATCCTTGACCAAGGATCCTCCCGTGGTGATGCCACCTGCTCTGAGCCTGAAGGTGAGCTGCTGTAAGGACTGAGCATCCCCTGGACCCCCAGGTTGGACCGGACTTTGCAGAGGCAAGCCCTCCCCCAGTATCCTCATGGCATGGGCTACGTAGTCTCTGAGTGCTGCAGGGACGGGGGGGCATCCCCTGGACGTCCCCTGTCTTGAGGCTGGCAGCTCCTCGTGGGGTCATTCCTGCCCTGGCCTCACTGCCCCTTTGAAGACCAGGTCCCTGGCCCTCTGGGTCCTGTCTCCTGACTACTGAGCCATTCTTGCCGGGGAGGGGGGGGGGCGGGGGGGAGGGATGGCAGCAGGGCAGCGTCCCCAGCCCTGGGGCAGCACATGGCCTAGATTGGACCGCCGCAATGCCTGCCGACAGATCCAGGCCACACAGAGCAGCTCCAATGTTTACACAGATCACAGTGGTCTGACCCATAGGCCAGGAAGCCGCATGTTTGAGACCCTTAAGGAGACATGTAAGTGGCTAATGGAGGCTTTGGGGGCCGGGTACCAGGGCAGCCAAAAGGGCATTTACAGGGGCCCAGCCTGGGCCAGGGAACTCAGGTCCAGGCTCCAGGTGGGGCATCTGGGGAGGTTCTAGGGGTTGAGATCAGGGACTCTGCTGCGTGGGAGAGCTGAGCAGGGTATTTTGGGCCTGGTGCAAGGGTTCGGGTGGATCAGGGTGGGGGCAGTGCGAAGAGGGACAGATTGAGAAGCCAGCTGGGGTTCATTGAGCCCCAGTGGGCCCTACGGGGTGCCAGGCCCTAGGGAGGGGGTGCAGGACATGCGTAAGGATGAGCCCGATTGCTGGCTTTGAGGAGCTGTGTGTGTCTGTGAGGCAGGCTGCAAGCTTCCATAAAGCAGATATGTCCTTGTGTGCCTCTCCTCTAGCTCTGAGTCCAGGAGCCCGAAAACATTTGTGGTTGGGGCAGGCTTCTGAGAAGAGCTGCCACACTGCAGCTGGAGAATGGTCTGGGGCAGAAGGGAGGGAGAGGAGGTGGGGCGAAGGGCTCATGGAGGAGAGATGGGGGGATGCGCACAAGGGGTGCTACGAGCTTACTCTGGGGGTTATGCCAGGGGTGGGGAGCCATTCCCCCGGCAGGAAGTCCCCATCCCAGTGCAAGGCCCAAGCCTGTGGAGCCCTCATGCCCGCAGCACGTTGGGGCCCCAGGCCTGGAATGGGGCACGTGGGGCACTTCCCCCCTCTCCAGGGATCTCTCTTCTACCCTCCCAGCGCATGAGCGGCCCCGCCTGCTGACCGCCACCGCACACCCACCTGTCCCCCCAGCCCCGCGGCTACACCATGTCTGGCTCCTACGACGAGGCCTCGCTAGCTCCGGAGGAGACCACTGACAGCTTCTGGGAGGTGAGACAGCTTCTGTGACGGCCCAGGCTCCCACCCCCCACCACCTCAGGCCTTGCTCCCCAGCCCCTCGGGTCCCTCCAAAGCCCTCGGTGTCCAGTGAAATGAGGTAAGACGACTGCCCACCCAGCGCAGAGCCCCTCTGGCCTGGCTGCCCCTGGGGAGATCCTGCAGCGTTTCTGGATGTGGCCCAGGCTCCTCCTGTGTGTCTGCTCTCAGGCCGCGGCACCTCAGACCCCGGCACCTCAGACCGCGGCACCTCAGGCCCCGGCACCTCAGACCCCGGCACCTCAGACCCCGGCACCTCAGACCGCGGCACCTCAGGCCCCGGCACCTCAGACCGCGGCACCTCAGACCCCGGCACCTCAGGCCCCGGCACCTCAGACCGCGGCACCTCAGACCCCGGCACCTCAGGCCCCGGCACCTCAGACCGCGGCACCTCAGGCCCCGGCACCTCAGGCCCCGGCACCTCAGGCCCCGGCACCTCAGACCCCGGCACCTCAGACCCCGGCACCTCAGGCCCCGGCACCTCAGACCGCGGCACCTCAGGCCCCGGCACCTCAGACCGCGGCACCTCAGGCCCCGGCACCTCAGGCCCCGGCACCTCAGGCCCCGGCACCTCAGACCGCGGCACCTCAGGCCCCGGCACCTCAGGCCCCGGCCTCACAGCTTACACAGCCTCTCACAGCGGCTCCCCACCCCCACCCCCGCCCCTGTGGCGTGAATTCCAGAAGCCCCACAGCAACAAAGAGGTGGCGACAAGCCTAGAAACCAGCATTTCAGGAGCTTCCCAAACTATTTGAGACCAAGAAATACAATTTTTTCGATTGGCTTCCAAAACCCAAAGCGAAAACTGCCAAACCTATATTAATAAGTGTTTAATGAGGTGTCTACAAAACATAATATTATGTCAAGAAGCTGCAGCTCAGCTCAACACTTACATGACTTTCTAAATATAATACATTTAGCTCACAAGAACAAAATGAATATTTCATTCTAGTCTGGGTCCAAATTATAAAAATCTTGCACTTTGTGGCAGCGAGGAAATTATGTGTCAGGTGGGGTGAGGGAGTGCATAGCCCGTCGGGTATGATGCAGGGCGCTGAGGCCCCCAAAAGTGAGAGCGGGGGAGCCCCCAATGCGTTCCCGCGGGGCTGCGAGGCTTCACCTGGGGAGGGGGGGAGATGGACGCGGCGGGCGCCCCCTGCAGGCCGCGGCGTCCTGGGCGGGTTGGGGTACGGGGGACGCGGGGAACCCGCGGGAGTCGAGCTCGCTGCTTGGCCGCCAGGTGGGGAACTACAAGCGGACGGTGAAGCGCATCGATGACGGCCACCGCCTGTGTAACGACCTGATGAACTGCGTGCAGGAGCGCGCCAAGATCGAGAAGGCGTACGCGCAGCAGCTCACGGATTGGGCCAAGCGCTGGCGCCAGCTCATTGAGAAAGGTGCCCCCATGCCCACCCCGGGCGCATCGCCCCGGCCCTCTCCGGCTGCCCACAGTCTGGGGCCCCGGGAGCACCCCGCGACCCGGATGCACCTGCCCCCACTCTGGCCACCCGGCAGTTGAAGGCACCGTCCCCACACCCACGCTCTGACCCTCCCACACCAAGCCAGGTCTCCCTGTCCCTGTTCAACTCGACTTTGTACAGTTTTAGGTTGGATTAAAAAGACAAAACCAAACCAGACAACCTTTTTATTTCCAAATAATTTTAACTTAGAAAAAAGTTGCAAGAATCGTGGAGAGAATTACACAGCCTTCAACCAGATTCACCAGTGAATGTTTTACCACGTTGTTTCTGCAGTCCCTCTTTCTTTGGTGCATATGTTTTTCGGAACCATCTAAGTGGGAGGCCTGCCACTTTACCCTAAATCCTTCACGTATCTCCCAAGAATAAGAACATTTGTTTACATAACCGTGGTTCACCGATCAAACTTGGGACATTTAATATGGCCCATATGCAAATTTTATTATAGCAATTGTTTGTGCTGGTCCAGAAGGCGATCCAGAATCACATCCTGCATTTAGTTGTCCTGTCGGTAGATTCCTTTAATCTGGAACACTTTCAGGTTGGGGGTTCCATGTAATTGTTAAATTTTTTTTTTCTTCCATGAGACCCTAACTCCCATGAGGGCAGGGGCTGAGCCTGGTACTCCCCAGCATAGTGCCTGGAACAGAGCTGATGCCCAATATATAGACCAACAAATGACTGGAATGTCTGGTCCCAGTGGCCTCCTGGCATCTGCCACCAGCTGCTTCTTCAGTTTTACGTTCAGTAAACATTCCTGAAGCACCTACTGTGTGCTTGGTGCTGCACTGGGCTTGTGAGGGCTTGCGGGGTCCAGGCTGCCCCCACGGGGCTCACCAGCTGACAGGGGAGATAGGAAGTGGACACAGAGGCAGATGCTATACGAATTCAGTGAGGGCTGCAGGCTGCAGGGTGTGAGAACGGAGCAGTCAGAGAAGGCTTCCTGGAGGAGGTGCGTGGGCCCTGAAGGATGGATAAAACTGTAAAGCGAGCAGGGGAGGGCATTTCTGCGGACATGGCAGGTACGGGGAAAGCCTCAGCGTAAGGAGGCATGAGGGAGGCCCCTGGGTGGCGCGTGATGAGGGCCTCGTGACCCCATGACCATTTCCTCAGGGCCACAGTATGGCAGCCTGGAGCGGGCCTGGGGGGCCATCATGACGGAGGCGGACAAGGTGAGCGAACTGCACCAGGAAATGAAGAACAACCTGCTGAACGAGGACCTGGAGAAGGTCAAGAACTGGCAGAAGGATGCCTATCACAAGCAGATCATGGGCGGCTTCAAGGAGACCAAGGAAGCTGAAGACGGCTTCCGCAAAGCCCAGAAGCCCTGGGCCAAGAAGATGAAGGAGGTGCCCTGTGGGTGGCTGCTGCAGATGGGGCGAGGGTGGGCAGCCGAGCTTGGGGGGGGCAGTCTGATCAGAGGGGACGGGCAGGACATCACCCGCTGGGGTTGTGCCCGTGGGGAGCAGCCCTGCCTTGCCGGCAGAAACATCCACAGATGGGTGGGCACTGCTCCCAGATACCTGGAGCCGGGGCCTGCATCCCTCCCGCCTCTTCCGAATGTGTGCGCCCAGCCCCCAGCGGGGGAGGGCTTGACGAGGGAGCCTGTCTGTTCCTGCTGGTAAGTAGGAGCTCTCCCTCCTGCTCCCTCTGCCCCTCAGCTAGAGGCAGCAAAGAAGGCCTACCATCTGGCCTGCAAGGAGGAGAAGCTGGCCATGACGCGGGAGATGAATAGCAAGACGGAGCAGTCAGTCACGCCCGAGCAGCAGAAGAAGCTGCAGGACAAAGTGGACAAGTGCAAGCAGGACGTACAGAAGGTGCTGCGGGCCTGGTGGCCAAGAGCCCCTCGGAGTGGGAGGTGGCTGGGGGCTGCAGGCCTGGGTCTCACCCTTCCTTTGCCCCGGTGCCCACAGACACAGGAGAAGTATGAGAAGGTGCTGGATGACGTGGGCAAGACCACACCCCAGTACATGGAGGGCATGGAGCAGGTGTTCGAGCAGTGCCAGCATTTCGAGGAAAAGCGGCTGGTCTTCCTCAAGGAGGTGCTGCTGGACATCAAACGTCACCTCAACCTGGCCGAGAATAGCAGGTAGCTGGGCGTGGCGGCGTGGCAGGCGTGGACACGGACGGCGGAGGGTGGAAGTGTGTGCAAGGCGCCCTGGGCCCTATGGTACCGGGACAGGAGGTGGGGGGCAGAGCGGCAGGGGCCCAGAGGGAAGAGGCTCCGGAGACAGTGACTGCCTGGTGCCGCTGACACAGACTAGGCCCTAGAGAAACATAGCGGGTGTTGCTCTGGAGGGTTGGGGGAGTGGCGAAGGCGGGGATAGGGAAGGGTGCGCACTCGGGGATTGCTCCTTGGCCAGCCCACCTCATCCCTAGCTGGGGGGCCTGCCAGCACCCTGGTGCCCTGAATGGGCTCCCTCTGGCCCTCAGCGAGGATGAGAAGGGGCCATGGTGCATCTTGCCCCATCTCCCCCGTGCACAGCTATGTCCACGTGTACCGGGAGCTGGAGCAGGCCATCCGGGGGGCCGACGCCCAGGATGACCTCAGGTGGTTCCGCAGCACCAGCGGCCCTGGCATGCCCATGAACTGGCCCCAGTTTGAGGTGAGGAGGTGTGGGGATGGGGGAAGGGAAGTCGGAAAAGGCTGGAAGAGACCTCAGGGGGCAGCCCCCTGCCTCACTGCTCCCCTGGTGCCCACTAGGAGTGGAACCCAGACCTTCCTCACACCACCGCCAAGAAAGAGAAGCAGCCCAAGAAGACAGAGGGGGTGACGCTGACCAATGCCACTGGAGTGGTGGAGACCACATCCCAGGCTGGGGACCGTGGCAGGTGAGTGCCTCCTGTGGAGCTTCCTGGGTCCAGAGGGGCCCACATACTGGGGCAGATGAGTTTTACCTCGGGAGACAAGAAATGGTCTAAATCACAGCAACCTCATGCTCCTCTCAGAGACAGTGGCCGGTCATCCTCTGAGAGCACCTACTGTGTGCCAGGCGCTGGTGTAAGCGTTTTCCATATATTAACTTAATGAAGCCTCCCAACACTCTGAGAAGTGTATAGAGTTCCATTTTGCAGATGGAGAAACTGAAACCCAGAGAGATTAAGTGACTTACCCAAGGTCACACAGCTAGTTAGTAAGCCTCAGAGCCAGGATATGTCCAGGAGGTCACGCTGCTTAACCACGAGCTGCCCTTCTCAGATGAGGGGTCAGATGTTCTCAGGGGTCCACTTCAGCATCCCCTCACTCAAGGGCTGGGTAGTAATGCTAATAGTCCTGCATCACATTTGTCGGAAGAGCTGTCAGGATCACTGGCTTGGGACCTCCTCTTACAAGGCCCATTCCTGCACCAGCCTTGGTGGGATTTGGGGCCAGGGCTCTGACTGACAGGAGGGGGCAGCCCTAAGGACGAGGGGAGAGGCAATTCATGCTGGGGCCTCTCCTTACGTCTCAGCGTTAGCAGCTACGACAGGGGCCAGCCTTATGCCACCGAGTGGTCGGACGACGAGAGCGGGAACCCATTTGGGGGCAATGAGGCCAACGGGGGCTCCAACCCCTTCGAGGACGACGCCAAGGGAGTGCGTGTGCGGGCACTCTATGACTACGACGGCCAGGAGCAGGATGAGCTCAGCTTCAAGGCTGGTATGGTGGGCTGGGCGGGGCTGGGCGGGGCCTGAGGGCAAGGGATGCCGGGATTTGCTGGGAATGCGGTGGGGGCGTGGCCTGGTGCGTGGGCGGGGCCAAACGTGGAGTGGGACCCCACAGTAGGGTGGGGGCGGGGCCTGAGTGCAGGGGCTGCTAGGAGAAGGGCCTGAACCTTAAAAAGGAAGCCAGAGGCGGGGCCTGGGCTTGGGGGGGGCAGGGCCGAGACCCAGATAAGGTGGTTGTTTTTTTTAAATTTTATTTAATTTTATTATGTTAGTCACCATACACTACATCACCAGTTTTTGATGCAGTGATCCACGATTCATTGTTTTCGTACAACACCCAGTGCTCCATGCAGAACGTGCCCTCCTTAATACCCATCACCAGGCTAACCCATCCCCCCACCCCCCTCCCCTCTAAAACCCTCAGTTTGTTTCTCAGAGTCCATCCTCTCTCATGGTTCGTCTCCCCCTCCGATTTCCACCCCCTTCATTTTTCCCTTCCCTCTCCTAATGTTCTCCATGCTGTTCCTTATGTTCCGCATATAAGTGAAACCATACGATAATTGACTTTCTCTGCTTATTTCACTTAGCATAATCTCCAAGGTGTTTGGCGTGAGGCAGCCCGTGGGGGGGTCGGGGTGTACCTGGGGCTGGTCTCCCGAGCAGCACTGGAGCAGTCATGGGAGGGATTGGGGTTGGCCCAGAGTAATGGTATCGGAGAGCTTACCTAGCATTGTGGGGTGGGGGTGGCTCTCTCTGAGCCCCTGTCGATGCGCTCCTCTGTGTCCCCTTCCTAGGAGATGAGCTCACCAAGCTGGGCGAGGAGGATGAGCAAGGATGGTGCCGCGGGCGGCTGGACAGTGGGCAGCTGGGCCTCTATCCCGCCAACTACGTGGAGGCCATCTAGCTGCCCTGCTCCCCTCCACACCACCCCTCACTCCTCGTCCACTGCCTCCCCTCCCTTCTCTCTCTTGTCCCTCTTCCCTCGCCATAGAGTTCCAGACATATTTTCCGATCAAGCTTTTATTTTTTTAAAAGTCAAAACAGAACAAAACAAAAAATACAGAGACAGAAGCATTTGCAGGGCCGCCTGGAGGCCAGGGTGGTGGGACTCGGGGTGATGGCCCCAGGGTAGGTGAGGGTCTTAGTACTTAGCCCAACAGAGACATTGCAACATCTGCTCTTCAGATCCCACCAAAGAGTCTCCTGAGCCCTGAGGGTTGTCTCCCGGACCCTTCTCTCCTGCCTCACTCCCCACAGACTATGCTTCCCACCCCTGCCCCCCAACCCCAGGCTGCCAGTGTCTGTCCCCCGCCTCTTCTCTGGGCCTGGTTTTCTGACCTCTTCC
This sequence comes from Phoca vitulina, assembly GCF_004348235.1. Classification (NCBI taxonomy): domain Eukaryota; kingdom Metazoa; phylum Chordata; class Mammalia; order Carnivora; family Phocidae; genus Phoca; species Phoca vitulina. The sequence continues at coordinate 47,802,035 of NW_022589714.1, read as the reverse complement.
TTCTGCCCCACCATGCTCCCCTCCCTCCACCACCCTACTGTCAAAGGCCTCCCCTCCAGACCCCAGAGAAGGGGGGCCTCCCAGTCTGTAGTCTTCCGTTTTGCCCTGGGGAGTACCCTTCTTCTCCTAGCCTCACCCCTAAGGACTGGTGGGGCTGGAGGAGGAATGGTCACTCTCTTCTCCCATGGACATTTCCCGGGATCCCTAGACTCCCCCAGACATGACAAGGGGAGAGCTGGAGTTGGTGACAGTGTCACCGGGGTGTAAGAGGGTGAGTGAAGAGGGGGCAGGCCCTCGGTCCTCTCAACACCAGGCTCAGCTGAGGGACCAAGACCCTGCTGGGGCCCTTCTTTCCAGTTATCAGCAAATTTGGGCACAGGCTCTTAGAGCCCTACCCCACGGTCACTTGCAGAAACCCTGCGCCCCTCTCCTAAGTCCTCAGGCAGGGGGAGAGGCCTCAAAGCCCAGGGCAAAGCCAGCAACAGTAGCAACCTCCTCCCATTGCCTGGGGAGGAGGGCACCTTGCCCACCCACCTCCCTCCCTCCGTGTGCATCTAAAACCGTAGATTCACTAGGTTCAGCCAGCCTCTAGAAGACAGCCTTGGGGCCTCCCATCCCTCTCTGCCCTTCTTTGGCCTTCCCGAGAAGACACTGCAAGGCCCAAGGGAGTCTCCAGCCTAGAACCATCAGGAACACTGTAGCGCCAATGGGAAAGATATGGCTTTGGAGGAGGGAGGAACCGAGGCTCTCAGGAGCAGGACAGTCACATGTCTTTCTTCCTTGTCCCCTCCTCCCCAACCGGCCCTTGCCCTTGGAACAGAATTCCCCCTGCTGGCAGCTGCTCCAATATCTCTAGGCCTGGGTCTCAGTGAAAGGCCTTTTTGGGGAGGGGGAGGTAGAGGAGGCAAAGGGCCTTCCCAGAGCCAGAGTGTTCCCTGGGGTTGGTGAAGGAAAGCAGTGTCGGGTTACCGAGTAGTAGTACCACGTTCCAGCGTCTCCCACACATGTGGGCACAGGGGCTTGGGAAGCAGACCAGAGCAGGACAAACGCTCAAGGGGAGGGGGGGGAATGGCTGAAAGGAGGAGTCTCTCTGGAACCTCTGGGGCGAGGCCCCGGGACTTCTTGTAGCTCGAGCAGAGCTTCTGGGCCTTAGGACTGCAGACACCCTACCTAGCCCCTTCCGCAGCACCTGGCTCCCAGGGCCTCCAGATAAAGACAGTGTGATATCCCAGCCCTTCTGGTACCCCTCAGTCCTCTTTTGCTCCCTGCTTCTTCTCCAAACACTCCACTGTTGGGTCGTGGACCCCAGCCTCCAGACCCTGACCTTGTTCATGTGTGCCAGAGGATCCTGGCAGACTCTGGCAGGGGCCTCAGTGGGCCAGGCCTCCCTCAGGGCCAGGGGAGTTGAAGGGTGGGGACGATGGCACCCCCAGGGACAAGCAAACTGCACCCCCCATCCTGAACCCCCATTTCCTGTCACTGCTCTCTGGGCATCTGCTGCAGCCTGAGATGTGCCCTAGGCCCCTCAGAGCCCAAAGCAAGATTTCGGTAGCCCTCTGCCCTCCCAACTCTAGACCAAAAGCCTCTTCAGCCTCTCCTCCAGGTGGGAGTTGAGGTTGGGGGCCTTTGACCTTTACCACGTACCCTTGGAAGACAGGAAGCTGGCACATCCACGCCTTGGGGCCTGGGCTCCCCCTCTCCGTGCCAGTAGCTTTCTCGCACCTGGGGAGGGTCTGGTCCTGGCTGGACCCCAGGCCTGTCCCCTCAGCACTCCAGCTGCCCACTCCGGAGCAGGGACTTGAAGTCCCATTCTTTCTGAGCAACCACCTCCACGGCCCGGTTTGGGACCACTGTCTCTTGGTCCCCAGGCTCCTCAGGACCCCGGAATGGGAGGGTCTCCCACCCGGTAGTCCCCCCCCTGAGCTCTAGGGGCCCAGCCCCACCTGTCAGTGCTGGTGTCGGGGCACTCACCCCCGAGCATGGGGGCCACGCCCCTCGCTGTGCCCACCACCTCTCGCAGCCCCCTCCCCGCACCCTCAATGCTGCACGGGCCTGCCCTGTGGGGCTCGGCGACTCGTGTGTTTTTGTCCCTAGTTAACCACCGTTCTGCGGCCTGGCTCTGCTGGGGGCCGGGGCTGCCCTGCCGCCCGCCATCTGCTGCCCTAGGCTTCCTGACTCCATTAGTCCGACACTTGTGACCCTCCGAGAAGTGCTGTGGTCTCAGCAATGCACCTGTTTTGTACATGATCGTGTAATTTAAAGGTATATAAATACAAATATATATCTATCAGTTGTGATTGTATGACTGTGGATAAAATCCAGAACTGTGTCAACCTGGCTGGACGTGGTCCTCTTGAGTCTTGTGTGTCTTTCGAGCTCTCTGGAGTTATCCGTGGTTGGGAGGTGTGTCGGGAAGGAGGTGCCCAGCATGCCGAGTGCTGTCCTGGCTGACTGCCAATGGGCTGGAGGACTGAGAGCTGGGCCCTAACCTTCCAGGGCCCTGAGCCCTGTCTGCACAGGGTGGGTGACAGATGGTCTCTGAGGCTCCTGAGACTGTGGCCCTAGGGTTCCGGGAGCCTGGTGATGAGCACTGACCAAGAGCGCTGGGGCATTCGGGGTTGCAAACTCAAGAGTTCAAAGGTGACCCCTAAATAGGTTTTAATTTTTATTTATTTATTTTTAAGATTTTATTTATTTATTAATTTGAGAGAGAGCGGGGTGGGGTGGGTGGAGCAGAAGGAGAGGAAGAAGCAGACTCCCCACTGAGCATAGAGCCCCATGTGGGGCTCGATCCCACAACCCTGAGATCATGACCCGAGCTGAAATCAAGAGTTGCGTGCTCAGCCCACTGAGCCACCCAGGCGCCCCAGGTTTTAATTTCTAAAGCCAAATTGTAAAAGTGACTGCTGAGGCTTGTGGCTCCTGGTTGTTCACAATCCCAGGCTCCCTGTGGTGTGACATCAGATCATGCCACGTTTTTCCTGTGTCTTGCCTGTCCTGTGACAGCATTTCTGTGAGGGACCCTGGGGAGGGCTCCTCCAGGAGGATTGCTCAAGGGAGTGGGCAGGACTGAGGAGGCTGTGGGCTCTCAGCTCTGATGTGCCAGGCCCTCACTCTGCCCCAGCCCTGCTCCAGCCTCCCCACCCGCAGCTAGATCTCCTCTGGGCTGGGCAGGAGTCCCAGGTGCCCAGCCAGCTCTGCCGCCAGTTCACTGCATCCCCACCTGCACCCCAACCTCAGCTGCCCACAGTCAGGTCGGATAGCTCTCCGAGGCCCCTCTGGCCCGGGCAGCCTGGCAGAGCCCCGACACAAACCCATGATTCAAAGCAAATGTCCCACAGCCCCCCTGCCCTTGCTGCTCTCACCTGGCCTCAGTTCAAACAGGGAGAATAGGTCAAGGAGGGGGTTGAGCTGTTCACCACCTCATGTCCTTTATCCCCCAGATCCAGCACGGGTGACCAGCCGCTGGTTTTAGCCTTCTCTCCATTCCGAAAAGATTTTTATCTTTTCAAATAAAGACCAAAGGTTGCCTTATTTGAGCAGGCTCTTGCATGCAGTCGTGGGCAGCCCTGCAGGAGGGTTCGGGGAAGAGTGTCGGGGAATACCTGGGCTGGATGGGGTTCTGATGGGCAGGTGTGCGGAGGGGGAAGAGGAATCTGGAGTTTGCGGTCAGCACACGAGGTGTCAGTGGATGGGTGTGTGCCTGCCTAGGGGATGTGTGCCTCGTCGGAGCCTCTCAGCAAGGAGCTGCCTCACCCCACCCCCCAGAGCGCCCCTTTCTGGAGGAGCTCCAGCTCCCCACTCCTAGCCATGAATCCCCCTTCCTTTCCTCCCTCCCAGCCCCAGCCTGAGACTCCAAGCTGCTCCAGGCCCAGGTCCAGCTGGGGGCACACAAGCAGGTGGCTCCGGGGACTCCACTGGGGGCAGGGCAGGAAGGCTGGAGACGAAACCAGTTCAGCAGAGCTGAGCTGAGCGCTGGCTGGGGTCCCAGGCGGCCCCCTTCCTGGGAGGAGGCAGACAGCCGGGGGCCCAGAGAGGTACAGGCTTGGGGCAGGGCCCCCTCCTCCTGCCCGTCCAGTCCCAACTGACAGATGCCAAGGTGTTGTTTGCTCACTGCGGGGAGTAAACTTTCTTCTGGAGACAATAAAATTGCCGGGGGCAGAAGGCAGCAGTATGGGGCAGCGTTTAACCCTCAGTGGTCCGGGCAGCGCTGGCTGGCTCCCAGTCCCGTCTCCTGCTAGCCTGGCATCAGAAACGGAGGGTTATGGAGGCGAAAGGTGCTGACCAGTCACAGAGCAAGAGGCGTGGAGGGGCAGAGAGAGCACGGTCGTTGTGTGTTCAGTGCTCGGTTCTGCTGTGTGACTCTGAGTAAGTCACTTAACTGCTCTGAGCCTGTTTCATTGTCTGCAGAAGAGCGGAGTAGCCCCTACCTCACAGTTTTGTTGGGAAGGTTAATGACAAAAAAGCAGTGGAAGCACCTAGTATGTAGTCAGTCCTCAGGACACGGGAGCTGGCTGAACAAATGTGGGGAAGCTGAGACATGCTGCCCCCCCCGGAGAGTGGGTGGGAGGTCCCCATGTCCCCCAGCGCACACGCGCGCCCACACACATTCTGACCCCCACCTCTCCCCATCGGCGTGGGGGGCTTCGCAGGGGGCATTGCAGAGGTCCGTGACTCTCCGAGAGAGACACCGCAAACAAGCCAACCTCTGTTCCACCCCGTCTGCTGCTGCAGAGCCAGGGTCCCACGGTGGGGGCTGAAGTGCCCACCCTTTCCTGCACCCCTGCCGTCCCATCCCAGAGCCCCCCTCGCAGAGACAGGGGCTCAGGGACACCCCCCCCCCCCCGCCCCGTAAGAGGGTTAGCACCCTGGCCGCTTCAGGCAGAAACCCTGACCTATAGCAGAGCAAGAGGCCGTGGAGGATGCCGCCTTCTCTCCATTCCGAACAAGGGGAGACTCCCACCGGCTCCAGTCCTGCTCCTCCCTTTCGGCCCCCACCTGGGAGGGGGGAGGAGATGAGGGCCATTCCAGCCCCTCCTTGGCCTTGATGGCTCACTGCTTCTCTCCCACAGCTTCTACCAATCAATGGTCCCTTTCCTTGTGGGCTCAGCTCAATGCTGCCTCCCCCAGGAAGCCTCCTTTAACACCCCCCCAAGGCCACTGTGACCACAACCACTCTGAGCCCTGGTGGCCTCAGGGATGTGCCACTCACTTGCTGTGCAGGCACTGGGGCTGTGCTGGTTCTCTAATATCTTTATTACCCGTTCCCAGGAGTACCCCTGGCTCCCCAATCAGGGGTGCGGACGTCTCCCAGCACCACGCCAAGCATGGTGCAGAATGGGTGGCAGGGAGCACGGACTGCGAGTGGCCTTGGCTAAGTTACTGCCATTCGGCTGGCTCTGCTCTGGAAATTCTGGGGTCAGGGGCTGGGGTGGAGGGACGGCCTTCTCTGGGGAGCCGTGAACACTGAGGACAGCCCTGGCTCCTTCCGTCCTCCAGTGGACCGGGCACGTGAGCCGTCAGGCCCGAGGAGGAAGCACCCCCACCCTGGGGACCCTTGGGCCCCCAGAGAGCTCACTTAGATCCCGGGGAGCTGTGGGCTGCCCGCTCCCTGACCTTGGACTCTGATGCCAGCCGAGTGCCCTCTCCCTCGGCTCAGGCTCTGGTAGAGGTAGGGGCGGGCAGGAGGGAGGGCGAGCGAGGGCGAGTTTCAGGCCTAGGGCCCGGCCTGCAGCCCTCAGATGGGGTGCACAAACTGGTAGACGAGGCGCTGGGAGATGTCCGGCTTCCGGATGATGCCCTTCTTGTAATACTGGCGGATGGAGCGGCTCAGCTTGTCGTAGTTCATGGCGGGCCGGTTCTTGCGGATGCCCCACAGCCGGGCTACCTGGGCGGAGTCCTCGATTTTGAAGATGCCTGGGGGGGGGGGACAGAGAGAGCCAGCGGTGCAAGGTGGGGGGTGGGGGTCAGGAGGGCAAAAGACCAAAACCAACAGGTCAGACTCAAAAGGCCAAGGGGGCCAATGTCAGCAGGGAGCAAGTACCAGACTGGGGGGGCGCATAAGACCTAGTCCCAAGGTTGTGCTGAGGGTCAAAGGCATCCGTGCAGAGTGCGTCACAGGGCCCAACAAAATGGCAAAGCTACCCTGGAGTCACCAAGGGTAAGCCCGTGCCCGTTAGTGGGCCTGGCCCCAGCTAGCCTCTGGTCCTGCCGCTGGGTTGGCCCACCGGACCCAGAAGCCCTGCGGGGCTCTGCACTGTGCCCACGGCCCACCCGTCAAGGTCGTCCCCACCCCCACCCCCACCGCCTTCCCCAGCTGATGCCAAGCCTGAAAGAGCTCTTTGCAGGCCTCAGACATTAAGCCAGCACAGCCCTTTCTGGTAGGATCCATTCAGAGCAGGGGGTGGAAAGAGAGGATTTGGAGCCAGGCTGACCTGGGTTTGAAGCCTGGCTCTGCCATATTCTACCTTTGGAAGCTGTCTGAGGCCCCTTTCTCTGATCGGTGGAGGGGGTGGTGGCGACTACCATTTGTTGAGTGGTGACAGAGAGCTTACAGCGGAGCCTGAAGGAGCTGCCCCTTGCCAGGAACTATTACACTGTTAACACCCCAGTTCTCCTGGCAAACCCAGGCCAGCACACCCTCTCCAGGAAGCCTTCCCAGATCACCGTGCCCTCCCTGATCTCTTTTCCCTCGAAGTCTACCATGGAACCATCTCCCTGAGGACCGGCTCGCATTAAGTCTCAAATATACACGAGGCTTACAGCCCCTTATGCAGGAACTTCGCTCTACTCCCTCTAGCCCCGCTCGTCCTTCCCACTCAGCCCAAGTCACCGCCCCCGTGAAGTCTTCCTGGACCAAGACTCAGCTGCCCCCACCGCCCCGTCGCAGCCCCGACATGCTCTGTAGGCCAGCTCCTTTCACTGCTAGCTCTCCCATATCACTGCAGGTCCCTCAAGGATGGGGTGCAGCTGAATCCTCCCTAGACCATCGGGACACTAATTCTCCATAAATGTTTCCTGGGCAAGTGTGGACAGAGGTACTCAATGAAGGGCTGTTGGATGAATGGATCCAGTCCATTTTATAGATAGGAAGACTGAGGTCCTGGTACCCATAGCTACAGATGACAGGATGGGGCCTAAAAGCCAGGTTTCTTGATTCTGAGTGTTTTCCAACACACACACACACACCCCATCTAGTCCTGTCCAGTGAGGTAACCACTCGCCACATGTGGCCTTGAGCACTTGAAATCTGGCAAATCCGAAATGAGATGGGCTGTGAGTGTAAAGTACACACCAGATTTTGAAGACTTAGTAAGAATATCTCATTAATAATTTTATATTGATTATATGTTGAAATTTTAATAAGTTATAATATTAGATTAAAGAAAAGTATTATTAAAATTAAATTCACCTGTTTAAACATTTTTATAATGTGGTTACTAGGAAGTCTAATACTGCCTATGTGGCTCGAATGAGGTTTCTCACTGGACCCCAGCGGTCTCCCTGGTGAAGCTACAATGTGTTGCAGGCAAAGACTGGGTCCAATTCTCAGCCCAGTTTGAAGCCCTTAGTATGTCCCGGGCACTGTGTGGAGCCGGGTGTCCTAAATAAGACAGAGCTCGGCCGGGAGGCAGATGCGGACACGAGCGCACACAGACCCCCGGCCAGGCCAGTGATGGCCCGGTGTCTGGCATTCAGGGCAAAGGTGGGGCGGCTCCCCTCTGCCCAGCCCCCAGCCCTCCCCTGTGCCTGGCACCTGCTGGAGGCCAGCAGGGCCCCCGCCAGCCCCCCGTGAGGCCTGTTCCCCTCGTGGTCCCCCACAGCCCCCCGCCCCCCCCACTTACCCTTCTCCTTGTTGAGCCACCGGATGAAGCGGCCGTAGCTGTGGGGTTTGAGCAGCAGCTCCTTGAGGAACTGCCACAGGTGGATGGGCTGCCCGGAGCAGGATGAGTCCACCTCGCTGTCGGTCCAGCTGTCCTCGCTGGTGGAGGCTGGGCAGCCGGGGAGGGTGGCAGTGAGTGGGGGGGCCCCCTGCTTCAGGGGCAGCCACCCCTCAAACCCGGCCCCCAGGCCCCTGGCCCTTCCCTGCCTGCCCTGGCTCACCGCAATAGTGGACGGTCCCGGGGGAAGTCCTCTCTTTCATCCAGGCCGCTGCAGGGCAGGGAGAGAAGGCTGGAGACCCAGGGCAGACCCCAAGGGTGGAGGAGGGGGTTTGGGTGGGACTGTGGGGCGACAGAAATTGCCCCCTATGGCCAAGCAAGGGGGCATGGAGGCAGCCAGCTTCTGCCCCCAGCACCACCTGGCTCTTAGCCGGGCACGGACTGCTCCTACCCTTGCCTGCCACTGGGCTGGGGCGGGACACTGGTCCCTACTGGTCATACGAGTGGGTCCCGTGCCTAAGGGCAGGGGCCTTGACTCACGGAGCAAGCACTGCCTCTTCCAAAGCCCGTGGGGCACACAGTGGGGTGGGAGACGATTTAAACGATTTACACGTTAAGAGGTTGGCACACAGCCATTAGCAATAGGGCAGCTGTAGAGATGCTGAAGGGGGAACAAGATCCAAGATACACCAAGAGCAAAACAGTGTGATACTCCGGTGCTATTCATGTTAAAAGGGGTGAAAACCACACATGTATATTTGCTTGCTGTGTGCATAGACTCTCCCCAGCAACGTGCCCAAGAAACTGGTAACTGTGGTTGCCTCTAGGGAGGGGGACTGGGGGTCAGGACTGAGCGGGGAAATTACTTTTCATGGTACTATTTTTCACTATGGTCTTTTAAAATATTTTATTTATTTATTTGACAGAGAGAGCACAAGCAGGGGGAGTGGCAGGCAGAGGGAGAGGGAGAAGCCTGCTCCTCATGGAGCAGGGAGCCCGATGCGGGGCTCGATCCCAAGACCTGAGCCGAAGGCAGATGCTTAACCGACTCAGCCACCCAGGTGCCACCTCATTATGGTCTTTTTGGAAATCATGCACATGTATTACCTCATTACTTCTTTAATGAGAAACAACACAAAACAAACAAATGAAATAAAAAAAGGACAAAGGAGGACCTCATAGTACCCACGGTCGCCATCAGCTGTGCTGGCCGTGTCCCCAGAGTGGAACTCCTACATTTTAACTTCCCCCATGCCCTGCCCTAAGTTCTGTGGGCTTGACCGGGGCTGGGAGTGGGCTGGGGCTGGCGAGTTCGCCCAGGATCCCATGGGGCTGAGATTTAGAACAGAGCCCAGACTGGGAGCAAGCAGCTGCCGGCCCAGCACAGAACAAGCCTGCCTGGTGTCCTGGCCCAACCGCCCACCGCCCTCGGTGTCCCGGGCCTGGAGCTTGGAAGGTGCTGCTCTCCCAGGCCATGCCCCACCTGATTTCCAGATGTCCAGGTGGGCATGCAGCACGTCGCCACCCAGAGGGGAGCGCTGCCGGAACTGTTCCTCCGACATGGCGCACAGCTCCTTGCCCCCCAACTCCTGGAAGGCTTTGCCCACAGGCGGCAGCCGGTACTGGTGCTCTGTCCACAGGAGCCACTTCTGCACGTTGCCAGGGCTCCAGTCCACGGGGTCTGGGCAAGAGACACTCCCTCAGTTCCACGGGCCTCTCGTGGGGCGCCCCTGGGAACTGGAAGCAGCTTGTGGCCGGGACCTGGCCGGGTGAAAACAGGCCAGGCCAGACAGGGCCTGAGGGGCTCTGTGGAGGGGGCACCCAAGAAAAGAGGGGGGTGTGAGGGAGGAGCCAGGGCCCTAGAAACAAACTTGGCAAGGTAGCCTGGGGCCTCCACACCCCCCACCTCACCCGGACCTCAGGTCCCCCTGACCCCTCCAGTCCCTCCAAGGGGCGTTTCAGGAGGCCCCAGCCCTGGAGGAGAGAGTGACGTTAAACCAGATGCCTGAGCTTCTCTCTCAGCTGACTCTTGTCATCCCCAAACCCTTCAAGGGTTCCCTTCAAGGAACCAGAAAAAAACAATACAACTAGGGAGGAGCCCTACAACCCCAGCCCGCACCATGTTTTACAGATGAGGAAACTGAGGCATAGAGCGTTCTAGCCCCTTGTCTAACACCCAACAAAGGGCTGCTCAGTGCATCTGCACTGAATGAATGAATGGCAGGGAATCGAGCGATCAGGGGGCAGCTATAGGCCTCAGAGGCCAGGAAGAGAGTCACTGGATGTCACTGGATGTCCCCCTGGGGAGCTGCTCTGGGCTGAGCCTGGCAGGGCACAAGGGGGGAGGCCAGGCTGATGGGCATGGTCACAACGGGGCCTCCAAGTGAACGCTGTGGTCTAAGCTGGTGCCCCAGCTAGGTGACCTGCAGGCTGGGCTGCCCCCATTTAATAAACCCATTTTCCTTTCCAGGGTCAAAGCAATTTGTTTCTGTCCCCATTGTTCAGAGGGCAGGCCCCTCCCTGGCCCGGTGTGGGAGAAGAGGCACCATGGGAACACGTCCAGGGGTGGGGACTGGCAGGGGCATTGGGTAACTGCAGGACTGGGGCAGGGCAGACCTGCCTGGTCCGGGGAGCAGGGGCACACCAGCTGGGATGGTTGCGGGGAGGCGTGGGACCTCGGCGACTCCAAGGAGGAGGGGCTGGGCCTGACGGATGCCTGAAGACTTTTTGTGTGAAAGCAGCACGAGACTGAGATGCTCAAATGCCAGGACCCAGCATCCACGGAGATGCGTCAGGCCCGTCCAAAGCTGGAGAGATGATGCGGGAATAGGAGACCTGGCAGCCTCTCAGCCCACAGCGGCCGCGCCATAACCACACTTTCCAGCTCCTGGCAGACACACAGGTGCCTGGACTCCTAATGCCCCCTCCTCATCAGAGCCCCCATCACCACCGGACCAGTGACACACTTATCTACGTATCTCTGATCCGTTTCCTTCACTGTAACGTCAGCTTCATGAAGAAAGGGGCTTTTGTGTGGCGTTCACCACTCAATTCCCCTGTGCTAGAACAGGGCCTGGCATATTAAGAAGTTACTGTTTATTGAGCATCTACTATGTACAAGGTGCCATCCTAGGAACTGGGGATGTAACAGTGAACACAGCAAGTGGAAATCCCTGCCCCTGGGGTGTGTACATTCCAGTGGGGGAGACACAGCAAATATGATAAATCAATAAAATACACAGGGTGTTAGTACCTGCGATGCGAGAAAGAAAGCAGGGAGGAGGAGTAAGAGGTGGGGTATGGACAGTAATTTCAATAGAGGCGTCAGGGAAAAAACATCAAAACAGTGCCATTTGAGTCAAGATCTGAAGGAGGCGAGGGGTGAGCCAAGTAAAGATTTGGGGGAAGAGCATTTTAGATCAAGAGACCAGGAGATGCAAAGGTCCTGAGGTATGAGTGTCGCGGGAGCAGCGATGAGCAGGTGTGGCTGGAGCCGAGTAAATGAGGGGAGCGTGGAGGTGAGTCCAAGGGGAGGTGGTGGGCCGGATGGTGTAGAGCTCGGATTCACTGCCTGCGGTAGTCGGGGCACAGAGAGGGTTGGAACCTTCCCAGGTGTACGGCTGCTACATGCTATGGGCTGACTGTATGTGCAGAATCACCAGCATCCCTGGGGCTGCTGAGGCTGGGCGGGGGGTGGCCGGAGTGCCGCAGGGAGCACCCTCGCCCCCGCTCGTGACCTCAGCCCTGCTTGTGCCCCACCTTACAGAGGCGGGCCCGCGGAAGGGCTCACCTGCAGTGATGTTGAGCAGCTTACAGGCCGTCTCGATGTCCTTAAGCACCTCGCCCACCACCATGGACTGCACCTGCTCCAGGGAGTGCTCCTCCAGCGCCAGCCCACCCGGTGCCAAGTCCAGGCTGCCCGCGGGGGCTTGGCTGTCGATGACCGGGCACTGCTCAGGCTCCTCAGATGGCTCCTCCCGAGCGCTGGCCCCGGGGCCCTTGGCGGCCCAGCCGCTGTCCTCGGAGCACAGCATGTCAAAGTAGGAGAGGTAGAAGGCAGACAGGCCCTGCTCAGGTGTGGCAGGTGGGCTGGGGCTCCAGTCCCGTCTCTCGGGCCCCGCCGCCCCTGAGGCCACCTTTTCCAGGCCCGTCCGCAGCACGGTGTCGGGGGGCGGCAGGAGGCGGCTGGGGGACACGCTGCTCAGGCCGGGGCTGGCGCTGCCCATGCTGCCGTCGCTTGGGCCGGTGGCTGTGTCTACGGAAAAAGAGAGCATGGAGAATCAGGTTCTGGCAGCTTCCCTGTCCCCCTGGGGGCCACTAAGCTGGTTACGGGGATGAGGGGCTCAGTGGGCAGTGGCTGGGCCTGGGAGAGAGTTGGGGCTTCCGGGTCATTGGGCAGTTAGGACAGGGCTGGGTAGATAGGCTTCTGGCTGGGAAAGACAGTGAGGTATAAACGGACAACTCCCTCACTCCCCAAGGAAGCCAGGTTGGCTGAAAGCAGCAAATCTTTACACACGTGGCGTACTTAAAACAACCTTCTGAGGTTCTTGACCTCACTGAATCCTCACCATGGAAGGCACGATTAGACCCATTTGGTAGTTGAGCAAACTGAGGCCTGTGGACAAGGAGTCTTTAATGTCCGGGCCTCTGTCCCTGGGCCAGCCCATGCCCAGATCCCAGTCCACTGCCCTGTGAAGGAAGTTCCTTCTGAGAGCTAACCTCAATCTTTCTTGCTGTAGCAGAGCTTGTTTTCTTTTATTCTTCCCTTAAAGAGGGTAGGGAAGGGAGAAGGTCACCATCACCTTCACCTCCAGGTGAAGGAAGAAAGGAGCAAGTGAGGGGTGTGACAGGGTAGAATCCCCTTACAAGTCGGGGAGGCAGACCCCCTTCCCCTCCAACAGGGTCATCTGGGGGGTATGAATAAATTTCCAGCTGAACACCGCTGAGGTAGTCACTGAACAATACCACACCCACTCAGGACTGGGTTTCTGGTCCTCATCCCACCTCATCCTCCCCAAAAATGCTGCCCCAGCCCCTCTCAGCTCCTAGGGCCTCTCTCATTTCTGCACGCTGCTGCGCAGACCTACAAGCCCAGCATGGGGCATGGAGGGGAAGGGGGGAGGGGAAGGGGAGGGGGGATGCTGGTGTGGGGGCAGAGTGGGAGTGGGGGAGGACGAGATCAGGGGGTGGTGAGAAGGCCCATGCTCTGCGGAATGACAGAAGCCCCCAGCGACTCAGACACCCACTCCTCCCGCTGCCCCAAGGCCCCCCAGGGGGCACCATTTGGCCTCAACACACAGAGCCAGAGGCCTCTTTCCCCGTCAGTCATGCAGGCTCTGCTTTGCCTCTGGGCCCTTTCTCTCTGAACCCCGTGTTGGAGTAGGCAGCTTGGGTGAGTCAGGGACTCAGGAGATGTACATACACCAAGACACTTGGCTTTCTGGGCTGTTCCTGTGATCTGTGGGCCTTGGACTCAAGTCCTGGTGGAAGATTATCAACATATACATGCCCCCAATAAAATCAGCATGGAGAAAAGAAACAGATAAACCGGTTAAGGGCAAGTTAACGTGTGTTCATAAAGCCGTGTTTCTCACAATATGGTGCCTGGACCAGCAGCAGCACCTGGGAACTTGGTAAAAATGCAAATTCTCAGGCCCGCCTCAGAGCTACTGATTCAGAAGCTCGGGGAATCCCCGCAGTGCATTTCAACAGGCCTTGGGGGGTGATTCTACACTTGTTCACATTTGAGAATTGCTGCTTTAAAGGCATCCGGCCAGTAAGAGGGAGAGGCTTTAATCAAAGGACTGGTAGGCTCTCCTGGGGGCATTTACTGTGCCACGCTGGGACAGGGAGTGGGGCTCCCTGCCCATTACGAGTCACCCCGTGGGACTGACCCGCTTAGCCTCGGTGTGCATTTGCCCTAAAGAGCCCAGTTGGGAAGATACTTCTGGCTTCTCGGGGGCTCCAGCTAGCCCATTCCACACCTTCAAATATCTCAGCACATGGCAATTTTCTCTCTGGATAGCAGTTTGGTGAATGGAGCCCAAGTGGGATTTCAACCCCCTCTTCTCCCCTCCCTTGTGCAGTACCCAACCTTCCCAACTGTACATGGCAGCCGTGTAGTTTCCTGTGGTGGAGAGAATGCCAAAAAGAGAGCATGGTGTTCCCTTTGATTTAGACTCTCCCTTTCAAGGGCTCCTTTAAGTGACAAGGAAGGAAAGGTCAGGGTGGGGTGGGGTGAGCAGGGAAGGAGGGGGACTGGGGTTGCGGGGGACAGAGGGCAGGCCTGGAATCATTTCAAGCCCTTCTGTGCAAACACACATGTGTGCTGTGGGCCCAACATTATTTACCCAGGCAGCACCAACAGCCCGCTCTGCTCCTGGGTCCCCACCCGGGCCTGTGCCCACGCCCTACCCCCTAGGAGGCCCCACCCCTGGAGAGCACCTCTTGGCTCCCCACCCCTCCTTCATCACCCCTACTTGCCTCCCGCCCCATCCACGTCCCCAGAACTCCCATGCCTGCCACGTTAGGACAGTCTCTGCCAGCACCCTGGGCCATATGCCAGGAAGACGGAAGCTTTTCCAAGAAGCAGGAGAACTCGCTTCCCTCATGGCCCTTCTGTTTGCTTGGCCACAGCCACAGGTCGGATGGGAGGCAGCTGCTGTGTTTTGGGGCACCGTGGCATGAGGGGTCAGTGAGGATGAAGGGGCAGGGCAGCATTTGCTGGGCAGGGACTTGACGACACGGCCCTGATACATTGAGTGAGCGCCCCTTGCATCCGTCCCTCCCTGGAGAGAGGCAGCCCAGGCCTTATTCTCATTCCTATCCCGTGGACAGGGAAGTGAAGGTGCAGAGAGCTAAGTGATTTGCATCCAGGTCTTCAGACTCCCGGCCCAAGGCTCCTTCAGGGGCAGAGAATTCCCACCTCCTCCCCACTGCACATTCCAGCTCCCCACTCACTTTGCACCTAAATGCCAAGAAACCTGCTCACAACCAAGGCTTGGTCCCAGCTCCTGACACCTCCCTGGTGAAAAATAAGTTAATAATTAACCATGTGGTGGGAAGAAAGATCTGACTGTCCGCAGTGGGGAGGTGGTGGGGAATGCTCTGATCCCAGCAGCCCAGATCTGTGGGGACCTTGGTTTACTGGTCAGGGAGCCCAGCCTGTAACTCTAGCGTCTCCTCCAGGCTCCGGGGCCAGACTCGGAGGGAAGAGAGAACTGCTCAGCGAGCACCTTCTATACCCTGAGCATTCATGCCCATTATCTCCCTTACTGCCCACAACTCCGGGGGATGTGGGTTCGAGAGTCCCGGGTTATAGATGTGGACAGTGAGGTTCAGAGATCTTATGCAGCTTGCTTGAAGTCCCCAGCCGGCCACATGCAGGCTCTGTTCATTGTGCCACACTCCCTCTGAGGCTTCTGCTCTGGCCGGTCCATTTTCCCAGAGTCCTGCCCTCCTCCTGATTGGGCCACTTGATCATCCAAAGTCCATTCCCACCCCACTGTCAAGCTCATTTCCTTTCAACACTCCTTCATCGGGCACCCCTGGGCTCAAGAACCTCCCATGGCTCCCTATGGCCCGCCTTGCACAATTCCAATGACTGGTACCCACCTCGGAGCCTACCTCCTACCCAGCCCAGATTATCAGAGTTGGAAGGGACCATACATTACGTGATCATTTTGTAGATCACATATGGGGAAGGGATTCATTTGCTCGTCAGTGGCAGGGTCCGGACCAGAACCAGGGATCGATCGACATGGTGACCATATCCAGGCTCTAATGACAATGGCATTTCTCCCCTGGCCCAAGTGCTGTGGGCACAACATGGCCATTTTCTCTTGTGCTGCCATCCCCCTGCCCAATATGCCCCTTCCCTCTCATTGAAATTCAGCCCAAAGCCCTCCGCCCCCAGGAAGCCCTCCCCAACAGGTTCCTCCTCTGACTTCCCAGTTCTCCCCAACTGTGCCATGCAATTCAGTCATGATTATGTTCTCAGGTGGGTGATCGTTCTCCCGAGAAGACAGGTGTGCATTGGGGAAAATGACGTTCAGAGAGTGGCAAGGATGTGCCCACAGTCACGGCAGAGCTCGGACCAAACTGGGGACCTGCTGACCCTCAGGCCATGGCCCCATAGGCCTAGGGTCCTGGGACAAGCCCTGTGTTTGCCAGATCCACATCCTTAGGACGGCAGGCCCAGCCCTCCCACCAGCCTCTGCTGGGCCCGAGGTGCTGCCCGTCTCCTGAGTGATGCTTCCAGCTCCCAAACCTCGAGTTGATCTTTTCTGGATTAAACCACATGTCTGGAATAAGGCTCAGCATGTCCTGGCTCCTTTCTGCCCCAGAGGCTCTGGCTCAGACTCCAGACAAAGAAAGTTTGGTAACAGCTGGTGGAGGCCAAGGCCCAGATACAGGGCCAGATCGGTGGGGCAGCGGCCGGACGGATTAGCCCCTTCTCCCAGCCTCTCCCACTCCCTCAGGAAGGCAGATCAAGGAGAGAGGGCAGAGGGACCCAGAGTCAGAGATTTGTAGCAGCTGTTTCCTACCACTGCCCAGTCTGTGGCCCTGCAACTGCTCCGCCCGAGCCTGTCTCCCACATCCTGCTCAGTCCCGGCTCCCAGATCTTACCCCGGCGAGGGACTGTGGGTGGGACAAATGTTCTTGAGCCCCTACCTCAATCCTGAGACCCGACCTCAGTCTGCCCAGAGCCCAGGACCCTGGCTGCAGACCCCAGTGTGAGGAGCACCGAGGGCGAGTGGGTGGGGCAGGGGGTGACAGCGCCTACCACTGAGCTGAGGTGACCTTTCTCCACCAAGTGGGGCAGACCTACTCAGGCTTGCCCACTGTCCTGGCCATCAGCCCCTCTCCCTCCAGGCAAGGGCGTCCTTTAATTGGGGAGCCAGGGGACTGTGGGGGTGTGACTAGGGCCTGACCAGGAGCCATGCAGGGTGGGTAGGGGCACATGGACCGGCCCCCCAGTCAGCCGGTCAGCACCTTGGAGAGAAGCCGGGACTGCCCAGGCCACGGGGAGTCTGGGGCCAGTGCCCATGACCTGCCTGAGCAACGTGTTTGGCTTCTCTGAACCCTCCCCGCCTCGGGATCCAGCCTCTCCCCTCTATCTTCTCACTCTTCCGCTCCTCCTCCTGTCCCCTCACTTCTCCTGCCATGCTCCTGCCCTCCATGGAACCCCAGCTCCCTTGCCCTTTGAAACTGCTCTTCAAACAAGCTAGAGCCAAGAAAAGTACCCAGCCTCCTCCTTACTGACCACCCCACTGTCCAGAGTGCCGCCTCTCTGCATGCGACAGGCCACCTTCCTACCCAGGAAGGTGTCCCAGGCTCGCCACCTCCTGGCAGCCCCAGCCTTCCTCAAGCACCCCATTGTGCCCCTCCCCACGCACCTGCTGCCCCTGGGGTCTCCAAGGGCAGAAAGAAGGGAGGTGGGTCCCTGGGGGATGGCAGGAGGAGGACTTGCCTCTCGGGCTCAGCGTGAGAGCAGGGGAGGCAGGTTTCTTCTAGGCCTCCTGGCTTTCTCCCACCTCCTCAGATCCCAGGCCCGTGCAGGCCACGGGCTTTACTTTCCCAGGAGCCCTGCTCTCTGGGAGGTTCGGCTTGAGGAGCCAGTCAGTGGGCCCAGGAGGTGTGTGTGTAGAACAGGGGGTGGGGGTGAGGCTCTAGGAATTAGGTACCACTGGCGTCCAGACACGCAGCCTCGCTGACATGGCTCGCGACCCTGTCTGAGACAAGGTGAAGGCCAGCTAAGTGAACTGCTTCGTGGGGCTTTCGCAGCCATCCCATGGGGAAGCCACTATCCCTCCCACCTGACAGACACGGGCGCCGTGGTGACTGCACACTTCTCTCTTTGCACGTGGTGCTGGGACTTGGCCCCTCTCAGCCCCTAGGGTCTCCCCGGCTGCCCACACTTATCACCTCTGCTGAGGCCACCTGCTGACCCAGCCCCCTAGAAAGGGGCTCTGGGTGGTGGGGAGGCCTGCAGCCTGGAGGGCAGGAACCCACCTCAGCCCCAAGCTCTCCCCTGTATTTGAGTTTGCTCCAAAGGTGAAGGGGGATGTGTGGCCTGGGAAGAACCAGAGGCCTCAGCATCTGGAGATGTGGGTCCCTGTTCTGCTCTCTTGGCGCTGTATGTGAGGCCCTGGGCAGCACCTGGGGCCCTCTTCTGTTCTCAGGGCTTTTCTAACCCAGACACTGTCTGGATTCTATGATCCATGCTCCCATCTTGCCCCTCAGCCTGGCTTGGAAGGAGGATGGTGGAGAAATAGAGGTGGACACCAGGGACTCCCCTGGCGAGTAGAAACATAATTCGTGGCAGACATTTGGGCAGAATAAGGGGTGTGGCTGTGTCTCCCCACTGCCTCCCTCCTCTGGAGCTGCTGTCCTGAGCCTCTGAGAGACTTGGCCCCGTCTTCTGACCAAGCAGGGGCCCTGCCAGGCTGCCTCACAGATCGCCTGCCAGGTGGGGTCCCAACTCCAGCAGCATCCCCTCCCCACTTTACGCAGGCAGCCAAGACCCCAGCCCAGACAAGTCTGGGGCTTGGAGCCAGTGATGCTAGGGTGGTCGGTCAGGCCACGGCCCCAGTTTCCAGCCTTGTCAAGTTCAAATCTTGCCTGACTTTCAGGGCTTTACCGAAACTCCGAATCACGTCTTCATTCAGCCCCTCATTGAGCACATGCCTGGTGTAAATGAATTTCATGTCCCGGCACCCCATCAAGCTCCTTTGCCCTCACTCGGGGTCCCCACACTCCCGCCCCGGCTGGGCAGCTGTGGGCAGCCAGGCCCCTGGGGACGTGAGGACACAGGGCTGCACCGGGCTTCTGCCCATGGCATTGTGGTTCGTCCTCGCAGCCTCCTTGTCGGTGACACAGGGACCCAAAGACGACTGTGTCTCTGGGGTTTGGCAGGACAGACTTTGTAATCTCCCAGAGGTGTGTGCACACACTTGTTCCCCTCCTCTCTGGTCTCACGTGCCTCGACAGCTGCCCCCAGGCCAGGCGCAGCGTTGGAAAAGCAGCTTCCCAAACTTGGGCTGGGGAATCTATAAAATCTTGACAGGGCTGAGGGAGAAAATGCCTTGAGCCCTAATCACGGGGCCAGGGAGCACAACTTGGGGCTTGGAGGGGGTGTTTCAGGACAAAGGGAAGGCACTCCAACATTGCAGAAAAGGATCAAAGTCCAGAATGAATTGTCCTGAGAGGTTAAGAACAGACATTGCTCCAAAAAGGGGGTTTAAATGGGCGGGGAGTTAGGGGGTTACTGGGACCCATCCCCATCTGTGAAGTGTAAGCAGGGACACATGGCCCTCCTGCCCTAGAGCCCGGGAAGGGGATGTGGGAGTCTGAGGTGGGACAATCTTGCTGCCCAAGAGCAGAGAGACCTAGGCCCCCACCCATGTCACTAGTCCCAGGTGCTGAGACCCTAGCTGGGTAGTCACCCTCAGACCCCTCTCCTGAATCCCAGAGCTGGAGGGAGGAGGCAAGGCTCCTCAGTTCTGGTGGTGGCCAGAGAGACCTCACTGTCCCTCGCTAAGGTCCTGGGTGGGCTCTGGTCTGTCTGGTTCCCAGCAGAGTCACACTCAGGGCCCTGGCAGGGGAGGAGAGGTCAGGAGGGATGAGGAGGCTCACCCGCCCCCAGTCTGGAGGCCCCACCCAGCTGCCAAAAGGTGGGAGAGGAGAATCTGGCAGGGGGCACCTCCTGAGCTGGGAGCATGCAAACGAGGCAGGGGAAGGAGCCCAGCATTAAATGTCAGGAAGAGCCCAAGGCAACTCGGCTTGTGCAAAGTTTGCTTTGGGAAGAGTTGTTCTACCTGACAGGCTGCTCCCTTGGCTGGGGGTGCAGGGTGGGGCGAAGAATGGGATGGGGGTGGGGTGGGGGCAGGGGGAGGGTCCCAGACCAGGTTTGAGCCCCATCTCCTTGCTCTCTAGCTCTGGGACTGGTGTAAGTGACTTGGCTTCCTTGGAGACTCAGTGATCCTGTCTATTAAATGGGCTGTCAAGAGCATGCCTTAAGGGGTTATGAAGATTAAGGGCAGGGTGGATGAAAATTCCTTGTGAATTGAGATGGGCTGAACATTCAGGAAGGCACCTGGGAGCAGGTGAGGGGATGGGGCAGGAAGAGGGGAGGGGAAGGTATTGGGGTGAAGAATGAGGGGAACAAAGGTAGAAGTAGGTGGTGATGGTGGAAGGAGTCTGGGGAAGAGTTGAGGTTGGCGGTGAGGGGGGCTGGACCCTACTTGAGGTCATCCTGCTCTCTAGCCCAGTCCAGAGCAGCTGCTGGCCTCACTCATCCCTCCCTGGCCTCTAGGAGGAGCCAGAGCCAGGGGACAGCCTAGGGGACAAGGCTGGGAAAGCACACATCTTAGAGCGCTGGCAAATCCAGCCGGCTAGTCTGCCCCCCACCAACTCCTATACAGCCTGCAAAACCCAACTTAGAGGGTCCTTTCCACGAAGCCTCCTTTAAACAGAGGAGGCCACCTTGTCTAAACTTCTCATTACACAGACAAGGAGCTACAAGTGCAGGGAGGAAAAGTGACTTGCCCAAGGTCACACACCGTGGGCCTTAAATCCATCTCTTCTAGCCCTCCACCCAGAGCGTCTTTGTCCCTAGGTCAGTCTGAACCGACTTCCCCAGGTTACACTCAAGCTGCACCACGTCATTTAAGCACAAAATGGGCCTCTGTTTCAGGGCTATTAACTTTACATTCGCAATGACCTCAGTGGTAAAACATGGCTTCTCCTGGTTTTGTTCTACTTATTGCCAGCATCACAATTTCGGATCATCAATTGAGCACCTACTGAGTGCCCACCCTATTCCCTCAGGCTTCGTGGACAGAGGAGTTCCCATCTCATTCAGAGAGGCCTTGTGAAAATCGAATGGTATCACATTTTATAATTGGTATTTTATAACAGGTAACTCACAATAAAGTCTAGCAGGGACTGAGTTTTTACCTCTGTGTCCCCCCATTGTGCCTGGAGCAGAGGAAATGATTGTCATTTCTCAAAGGGGAAGGTGGTTTCACCCCCTGAGAGAGCATCTCCTCCACACCTCAACCTCCCCAGGGGCCCTGAGGATGCTCCCTCCCCCGACATTTCTGTGAGTTGGGGGTGATGAGACCCTGCCTTGGGGAGTCCTCGGCTCCGGCCCCACCCCCAGCTGCGCTGGGCCCTGGCAGGGTCCCACCCTGGGCTGGGGAATCTCCTGCCCCTCCCATCCGCCACCTCAGGCGGGGGGGAACAGTTCAATGCCTGTTTGTTTTGTTACTCAGGGAACAGCTGGTGCTGGGGAGATGCAGCTTTATTGGGGGTTGCTGTGAAGCTGTTTACTGGGGAGGTAGGGGCAGGAAATGAGGCCTAGTCCCAGCGTTGGCCAAGGAAAAGGAGAAAGGCCGGTCCTGTCATACAGGGGACAGGCCACTTGAGGCCTGTGGCCTGGGTATGGGCCACTGGGTGGGTAAGGGGATCCGGGGCTGGTTCGGTGGGCCTGCCTGCTCCCCAACACGCACACCCAGGTAGATGCCCATGCACGGGTTCGCACACACCCGACCCCCGCACAAATGCATGCGCACACACAACGTTTGTCCAGCCTCAGGGGAACCCCCAGACAGCCAGACCCTTCAGTTTTCCACCCTGTCATCACCACCAGCACTGTCCCTCCCCACAGGAGACATCTGTTGAATCTTAGAAAGGAGCGTCTTCAAGGACTTCCCATTTCTCTCCTAGTGCACCCACTCTCCTAGTGCCGTCGGCTCCCCTGGGTGCTCAACCCCGGGTGCTTTGCTCGGCAGCTCCCCAGACCACCAGGGTCCCGGGCCCACCACTGCCCTGCCCCAACCCCTGGGCTCTGGGCCTGTCCCCCCTGCTCCAACTTGGAGCCTGGTCTGGAGGCTCCGGGCTTCAGGAAGCCCTTGCCCGCTGTGGTCGGGCCCCCAGCAGACCCTTCCCTTGGCGGAGCAGTGGCGGCCGGCGGAGCAGAAAGGTTGCCTGTGTTTTACTAGCCAAGCAGAACTGGCCATGTCTTGGGGGCTGAGGCTCTGCCCCTGCAGAGTGGCCTCCCTTCAGGCTGCATAGGCAGGGCTCAAGGTATGGCCTTGGGGGCTCCCGCGGGCTCTGGGGTCAGCCCAGGGAGACAGGTGGGCAGCCTGTGGAGGGACGGGCCCTTCTGAGGGTGAAGGACCCGGATCACAGGGCCAGGAATGCCTGGGAGATCAGTTCTGAGCTCACAATCCATGCCTCCAAATCCTGCCTCCTGTCACCCACCTCCCCACAGCTGGGAGGGTGCAGCCCCCATGGCAAGGCGCTCTGGGTTCCCACCAGACTTACCCGTTAGCTGTCTCGTGCCCAGGGAGTCGTCCACCGCAGCGCCAACCTCGGGGGCCCAGGAGAAGGCGTCGGCAGTGCGGGCCACGGCTGGGTCTCAGCCAGGCATCTGGGGCGGGGGGCAGCGGGACCAGGGGCCAGCAGGGCTGGGGGCAGAGGTGGTACTCGGGTGCGCCGCTGGGATCCTGGCCACCATCCAGGGGTGGCCCTCTGAGATCTCGGGGCCCTGTACCCCGTAGGGAGCCCTTTGCCCCCAGCCCAGGGCCACCTGTTGGTACGGTGGCAAGACCTAGCTTGCGGGGCTTACATGGAGGCTGTGGTGGGCTCAGGGGGCCAGGTCTGCGGGGCAGTGTGGACACGGGCAGAGTGCAGGAATGTGCTGGGAGGAAGTCAAGCAGCCTCGAGATGAAGAGTTGGCCAGGCCTGATTTCCCATTATAAGTAATCCTTCCTTATTTACCTGAACAAATATGCTCCCTGCTTACCTCAGACCACAGGCGGGCTCCTGGTTAACCCTTGCAGGCCTCCCTCTCCTCGATGGGGGATCCACACGCTGGCAGCTAGAAAACCCATTCATTCATTCACTCATTCATTTGTTTATTCACTTACTCATGTTCATTAGCTGATGCATAGCTACTGAGCTTACGGTGTGGGCAAATCACAGGGGATACATCTAGAGGGACGTGGGACAGGACACTAGGAGGGAGGAGCCAAGATTGGGGAACAGATAAGCAAGCTCAGTGGAAAGTCAGAGCCACCCATGCCTTAGTGGAGGGCTGTGGAAGCACCCAGCAAGGCAAGTCAGAGAGGGCTTCCTGGAGGAGGTGCAGTCTGGCTCTCCAGGCCAGGGATGGAGGGAACTTCAGAGAACCCTGTGGAAAAGGACCTGAGGCTTGCGGGCCCCCCCCCCCCACACTGCGTGCAGGGCCCCTGCTCGCTGTGATGGATGCAGGCCTGTGATGCAGCGGTGCTCAGGAAGGACTGGTGGCTCACTCTCCGGGCCCAGAGCGGGGCCGGCCAGCAGAAGCTAGCTCTCCAACAGTCCCTGAAGGATGGAGGCCATGAGGTACCGACACTTGGCTCCTCCACCTCCATGAGTCCCAGGACGACCACACGGCTGACCTCTCAGCTTCCTCCCCGTCCTGCCAGGCGGGTTGAGGGATGTCCCCGGAGGGCAGGGCCTGGCTCTTCCTTTCTCTGGATCACCTCAGAAAGGCACCAAACCCCTGCTTCCCCCATTCTGTCAGATGAGGGCGTCTGAGATACTGTCCATTGCTGTTTTCTGACTTCAAGGAACCGAGTGGCTGCCCACAGTGAGAGTATTCTAGGGCTGCAGGAAGATTCCAAGACCTTCAGCACTAGTCCCCTCACCTTAACTGATGCCCAGATTCTCCTACATCCGGTTGGACCTTTCACCCCAGACAGCCCCGTGCTTGCCAGTTATGGTCACCAGCACCTTGGTGAGGATGTGTTTCCACAGTCAGTCCCCAGAAAAAGTGGAAGTAGGGTGGGCCAGAGATAATACAAAGTCCTAAAATGGCTACCATTCCAGCCCTCCAGGGTCGATAAAAAGAAAGACCCCTGATGTCCCAGGCAGGACCTCCTCCAGAATGCCCTGTGCACCCCACTCCCCTGCCTGGCAGGCTGCTTTCCTCTCAGAATCCCGTGCCCTTCTCAGCACTGCAACGCAGTGGTAATATTGGCCATTGCTCAGGGAGCACCTACTAGGTGCCCGGCACTGTGGACACCCAGGAGATAAGGTATTCATCCTCTGGTAAGTACTATAACATGGGTAAGTACAGGAGTACCCCCCAGAGGGGCTTTTTCAATGAACGGGGTGTCAGAGATAGATAGTCACCCCCAATGACCATTCTCCCGATTTCCTCAGTAAACAAGCCCCTAATTTTTAACTGGGAACTTGGCTACCTCGAATGAAACCTATCCTGACTCCTTTGCAGCCAGACTGTGGTGACCAAGTAGAAGTGTCATGTATCGGTTTCTAACAATATTTCTTAAAGGTAAACTGGCTTGTGTCATTTGCCCCCTTCTTCTTGATCCTGCCTCCATCTTGCTGCCCAGAATGCAGCTGTGATGGCTGGAATTCTGATTGCCATCTTGGACCATGAGGACAAGCTAGTGGATCAGTGAGCTGGAATGAGCCCAGGTCTCGAGGACTGCATAAAACCTCCATACTGGCTCTGGATTGTCTGTCTCAGGAATTTTATGAGAGAAATAGACCTTATGCTTTTGTTAAGTGTGGTCTTTAATATTCAAAGCCAAGTTGGATCCTAGCTGAGACAGACAAGAAGATAGATAAGCAGATGAAGATAGTACACTCTTATAGCCAGAAATGATATCTCACTGCTGGGTGGCATTGAGAAGGCACCTGGTCATAAAGGTGCCAAACCAAGGTCAAAAACCTTGGCCTTGGGAAGGCTGCCCCTTGAATGCTGGGTATAGCCTTTCTCTGGGTGCATGGGAACACTTCATAGGTCTCTCCAGAGATGGGCGGATTTGAATGGATGGACCAGGCTAAGCTGAGCTGAGGGTGGACCTGCCCAAGCCTAGAGTAGGTGCCTCTGGAAGCTGGGAAGCTCCAAGAGGGAACAAAGGAGGGGACTTTCCATCTGCTCAGCTGGGGCTCACGTGGGCTAAGGTGCTAAGAGGCTCCTGGGAGAGACATCAGTGGTGGGCTCAAGGCAGATTTGGTGCCCACCCAGGACACTCTGTTGGGTTCCAGGGGAAGGGAGGGCCAATTATAAACTATCTTAACCCATGAAGGGACTCTAGAGGACACACAGAGGACACACACCCCCTCAATACCTTGATCCATCCAGAATAGTGTTGTGACGTTATGTGCTCAGGATTTGACCCAAATGCACAACCAGGTTCCGTCACCTACCAGCTTCATGACCTGGGCCGAGTGTCTGAAGCCTGCTGAACCCCCCGCTCCCCATCCCCAGAGAACTCTCAGAGCTGCTGTGGGAAGAGAGATAATATTGGTGAAAGTGTCCTGTGAACCGAGACACCCTGTCCTGATGCCTTGCTGGCCACCAACCACATGTCACCAGTCTGACGTGTGTCATCTAGCTCCGCATAGCAACCTCTCTAGGTAGATGTTACTATGCCCATTTTTAGGTAAAGAAATTGAGGCCAGAATGTTGAAAATGTCTTGCCCAAGGTCATGCTGGGAAGCAGACTCAAACTCAAATTTGGAGTTTCTTTGACTGTCCCGTGCCTGATAGGACACGGTTATTATCCCTTGTCCCCTCAGGGTCAAGTCCCAGGTTCCTGGCATGGGTCACTGGGTCCACTGGGCCACAGTCCAGCCCCCACCCCAGGCTGGTCTCCTCCTCAACCCTCCTCTGGCCAGCTCCCATCAGGTGAAATGTACCCTCTCTTTTTCTCCCTCCGTCCACATACCACCCATCCCTTGTGGGCACCCTCCAGACCTGGGGGCTGGCACACCACTCACATTGGCTTGATGTCACTTCTTCCTGGACTTTTCTCTGACCCACCGCGATGGCATATTCTCTCTTGCACTGGGGTTTCTGAGCCCCGGCCCCAGTGAGGTATGCTGTGACAGCCCGCAAGACCAGCCCCAGCAGGAGCCTTTGCTGAGCGAACATCTGGATGAACCAGTAACATCCTTTGTCTGTTGTTCAGATGGATATGAGCTGAGTTTCTTCTTCTTGGGATTACTCCCCATCCTTCAAGCCCCATCTCAAGAGCAATCATCTCCACAAAGCTTTCTCGTGTTCCCTCCAGCCCTCGCAGACCCCCCATTTCCCATTTCTTTGTGCTCTCATGTCTCCCAGTGGTTCTTTTCTCCCTAAGCTTCTAACTCGTCTAGGGCAGGGACCCTGGAGCTGTGGCAGGATGGGAACCTGCACACAGATTATGAGCCCTCTCCTGGGGTGCTCCTGCCCACCGCTCACCCATCACACGTCCGAGAGGACAGTGCCCAATGGGGGCAGGGCCCATTTACTGGCGAGGTGCCAACGAGCCAGCTCAGGCCCCCTCTGGGCCTCCCTCACTTCCTCTGTGGAGTAGAGATAATACTCGCCCTGCTGACCTTGTGGACAGGGCACTGTGATGAGTGAATGTCAGCTGACAATGGGAGTTGGGAGTACTTTGGAAAGGGCAGTCGGTCTTGGTCGGTTGGTTGGTCACCTTCCTAGCTTTCTTCCTGTCCCCATCTCTCTGTTCCCCCATCGTCCCACTTGGGTCCTCCTAGGAGCTGCAGCCTTGGGGGTGATGGCAGGGTCAAGGCTGGGCTTCATGCCAGCCACAGAGAGATGGGGCGGCCCCTGCCCAGTTGACACAAGGCCCTGCTCTCTGTCCCAGGCTCCAGCTCTGAGAAGGTGGGGAGAACTCGGGGGAGGACTGCCCTGCTGAAGTGTGAAAAGCCTGGGGCTGGTCATCCAGATGGGACCACAGGGGCGGATGGGCAGGAAGCCTGGTCTGCGGGGCCCCACAGACCATGCAGTCCTCATGGCACAGAGGAAGACCCTGAGACCAGAGAGGCCAGGGAACAGACCCAAGGACACACAGCAGGGCTGGGATAGGAGTCCAGCCTCCAACCCATGCTCCTATGTGGTGTGTGCTAGCTCATCTAATCTTAGTAAGTCCAGCACCTGAGGGCCCTGTTGGCCTTCTCCTCCACAGTTGAGGAACAGAGGCTCCTTAGATCTCGCCAAAGTCAAGGCTAGAAAGTAGCAGAGGCAGGATTCAGGCCGGTCTGTTGGTGTCTTTCCAGGATACCATGCCGCAGCCAAATGGTGGACAAGGGGACCAGGACTAGCTTGGGGTGGCAGCTGTGTCCTCAGGGACCACATAACTAGGCATTTCTACCAACTGGCACATGGAGGGTGCCACTTGGGTCCAGGGGTGGCTGTTGGGCCCCCCTGAGCCATGACATGTTTTTCTGTTCAGACCAGCATGCATTTCTCGGGCACCTACTCTATGCCAGGCCCTGACTGGGGGCAGGATGGCCAGAAACAGTCTGTCCTCAAGGAGCTCATGGACTGGTGGCTGCAGCAACTTGGCGTCTCTGTCTCAGAGGGCCCCGATGCCCCCCAGCATCCCTCCGAAGGCTAGCCATCTGGGGGATTACTGGTTTCTCAAACACCTATTACCTGCAGTCAGCTGTGGTGCGTGACCCTCTCCGTTCCAGGAGCCAGAGGCCTTCCCTGCTTGGGGCGTGCTTCCCCAGGCCCTGGGCTTCCTCACCAATGCCATTTCCTGTTCTTCTTCAGACTGGCCCCTTGGAAAGGGACCCAGGCCCCTAGGGGGAAGCTGGGTAGACAGGCAAATCTTCCGTGTCTAAGGCTTGCTTGTATACTGCCCTCTTCCCTGTGGCTTCACACACCCACCCCCATTACCCACTCACACCCGGGATACCATCAGAGGAGGCCTCATCCCTGCCCAGGGCCCCAGCACAGCCCTCAGGGGCCCCAGAGTTTCCCTGTGAACTGAGCCAGAGTGGGCTCTCGCCAGAGGTGGCCTCCAAGCCTGAGGAACCTAGCAGGCCTCTCTGGGGGCAGACACACATACACACAGCATCCTCCCTACTGGCTCATCCCTATGATGGTAGAGCAGGGTGGTGTCCCAAGGGACACCCTCGATCTTGGCCTGGTCTCTGCCCCATTAATCCATTCACTCTACACATACGTGGCTCCGGGCCTGCACTGGGCCAGGCACGGTTCACTGGAATACAGCAGCGGGTTTCACCGGGTTCACATTCTAGCGGGGAAAGACAGAGTCAACAGTAAAAGTAATAAATGAGGGGGCGCCTGGGTGGCTCAGTTGGTTAAGCGACTGCCTTCGGCTCAGGTCATGATCTTGGAGTCCCAGGATCGAGTCCCACATCAGGCTCCCTGCTCAGCAGGGAGTCTGCTTCTCCCTCTGACCCTCCTCCCTCTCATGCTCTCTGTCTGTCATTCTCTCTCTCGCAAATAAATAAAATCTTAAAAAAAAAAACAACTCATAAATGAGTACATTATATAGTACTCCAGAAGGTGACGAACGCCACGAAAAATAGGGCCAAGGATGTCAGGAGTGCTGGGTGGGGCATGGGGAGCAGCATTAAATTCAGTGGTTGGGGCGGATCCCCTTGAGAAGGTGGGATTTGAGCAAACACATGAAGAGAGAAAGGCATGAGCGCCGCGATTACCTGTAGGCATTCCAGGCCCCAAAGCTTGAGCAAAGGCCCTGAGGTGGGCTTGTGCTCAGTATGCTTGTGGAGCCGGCAGGGGGCCGGTATGGTTGGGGCAGAAAGAGAAAGCAGTGGAGGGAGATGAGGCCTGGGAGGCGGTGTGGATGGAGCCAGACTTCAGGGCTTCGAAGCCCCGGCCCCTTCATTTCCTGGGTCCTCCCTGCCAACCACCCCACTTACCTGAGCTCACCGTGACCTAGCTGCCATGCCCATGGCTGTACAGCGTTAATTTATTTAATCGCCTTAACGGCCCTCTCATGAGCATGCCTACTTTAACCTCAGGGAGGGAACTGAGGCACAGAGAGGGAAGCAGCCTACAGGGTGAGGCGTGGGGCCAGGATCTGGAGCATGCCCCGCTCTCAGCCACCGCCGGGCCCCTCCCTGCTCGGGTGCAGTGCGTCAGGCGTCCCTCGGGCCCGCGCCAGAGTGCCAGGTGCACCCCCAGCCCGCCGTCGTGGGGGGTGGAGATGGAGGGGCCGCGTCACTGCCCACACCTAGAGCCGCCTTTCCCCCCATTAGCGCAGAGCCAGCAGGGCCTTACAAAACCGCAGTCCCAGATAAGAGCACAATCGGAACCTGTTTTGCTCGGCTGCCGGCCGTGGGGCTGGGCGGCGGGCGGTGGGAGGCAGGGGGAGGCAGGGGGAGGCAGGGGGAGGCTGTTGGCAGCGCCGGGGCCCTGCTATCAGCAGCCCTGCCCACCCCCTTCCCCATTAGCCCCTTTGAAATTTACCCACCTTATCGGGTGCAGGCTTGCCGAGGGCCAGCTCAAATGCCTTTGTCAGGCTGCGGAAGGCTGCCTTCCGCCTGGCCCGGCCTCGGCCCGAGACCATGTGGGGGGACCCGGGTAGGAAGGAGGACCTGGCTATCAGACACCGAGGGGGGCTCCTCGCGCAGACCGCCTGGAGGGCGGTCCCCTCCCCTTCCCTCCCCTCCCCGCGCCGACTCCCCTGCCCTCACCACGCGCCCCTGCACCGAGCCCGCAGGACCCTGCGCCCGCATCCTTTCCTCCAGACTTCTCAGTGGTTCTCCTCCTCCTCCTGGCCCTCCTCAGCACCCCGTGCCTGACCCCCCAGGCACACCCTCAGCAAATGTTTATTGAGCACCTACTAGGCCAGGCGTTGGGGCGCAGCGGGGCAGACAGACCAATCTCACTCTCCTATGGAGCTGACGTTCGCAGGCTGGGAGAGATGATAAATAAACACAAATAAGTAGGACACAGAGTGTGTCAGAAGGTGGTAATTGCTGCTATGGGGCAAAAGTAAAGCAGAGACACGGGGATGTGTTGGGGCAATTTTAGGTGTGTGCGTGTGAGGGGGCTGTGGGGTCAGGGGAAAGCCTGTCTGGAACGGGGACGCTTGACTCAAGATCTGAAGGATTCTCCCTTGCTCCCTCTCTATGGGGTTAGAACCACAAACAAGGAAGGGCAGCGCCAGGAGGATAGAGATCAACCAGTCCTACAGACTCCTTTTTTTACTGAGGCTCAGAGAGGGCAGTGAAGGGCTCAAGGTCACACAGCACAACAGCAGCAAAACCCAGCAAGAGTTGGAGCCCAGGCAGGACGCTTCCCCCTATTCTAGCCTCCCCTCGCTGGGGCACCGCCAGAACCCTGGGCAGGACAGTATGGCCATTGCTGGGCAGCTCTGGGGAGTGGGCTAAGCCTGCGAGGGCAGATGTTCACGGCGGTTGACTCTGCTTTTTGCAGCCTAGGACCTGCCAGGTCTTCTCGGAGGATGAGTCTTGCCCCCTGCCCAGAGTCATGGTCCTCCTGCCCCCTCACCCAGCCCGTGTACTCCCCGTCGGTCTGTGGATGCCTAAGTGCACCAGTTGTCTGACCTCAAGGGCGTGTTCTTCTAGGAGACGCTCCTTCCTACCACCCTACCCCCTCACTCCCAACACAGACCTGCTCTCCTGCCAAGGGGAAGGGGTGAGTGGCCTGGAAGGGGGGAGGGAGCAGTGGCTGCATCTGCGGGCAGGTAGCATGTGGGGTCCTGGGGCCCGAATGCGGATGCGCAGACTTGTGCCAGACAGGCTCTGAGGAGACAGGCGACAGAACAGATGCTGAAGGTGGCTCACGCTAGCAGGCTGCTGGGTGGGCCATCCCTGGTGGGTCCTGGGCTTGCGGGGCTTCAGAGGCCCTCAGGGCACAGTTTGGATTGGGCTGAAGAAGCCCAAGGCAGCTGGGTTGCTGGGGAAGAGCGCTGAGTCTGGAGACCAAGTTCAAATTCCAGCTCTGCTGTATTCTCACTGTGTGACCTTGGGCCAGTCACTTTCCCTCCGGGTCTTTTTCTTTTCTCAGTAAAAGGGGAATAAGGCTGGGGCGCCTGGGTGGCTCAGTCATTAAGCGTCCTCCTTCGGTTCAGGTCATGATCCCAGGGTCCTGGGATCGAGCCCCACATCGCGCTCCCTGCTCGGCGGGAAGCCTGCTTCTCCCTCTCCCACTCTCCCTGCTTGTGTTCCCTCTCTCGCTGTGTCTCTCTCTGTCAAATAAATAAATAAAATCTTTAAAAAGGGGGGGGGAACAAGGCTTTGTTTTCAAAGGGATGTCATAAGGAGCAAATGAGAAGACAGGAAGTAGGAGTGCCTGGCATGAGGGTGGCCTGTCCTCAGTGAGCTCTCTTCCCTGCAGGGACTTCGTTGTCACTCAGCTAGATAATGGCCAGGGTGTAGGGAGCACTCAGCATGTGCCAAGTACTGCAGAGGCTTTTTTTTTTTTTTAAAGACCCACATTAATTGGATTTACCATAATCCTGGGTTTACAACACATACTCATCATGCATGCATGGCCCTCTCTTAATTTTTAATCGTACAATGAACACTGTGAACCCACCGCCAACCCAGGACCAAGGTTATTACGAACAGTGCTACATGTATTAACTCACTTATTTCTCACATCAGTCCTATTGTTTAGCTCTGAATTGTCCCCATTTTACAGATGAGGAAACTGAGGCACAATTGAGGGCTTAGGGCACCTGCTCCACTGGGCAATGCTGGAGATGCATTGGGGGTATTCTTCCAGTTGACTTCCTTTTCTGCGTTCCAGGAAGGCAGAGCTCTGGACAATGATGTCATCACAGGACCCCTGCCCTGGTCCTGCCAGGCTGGCTAGCTCAGCTGAGGGGATTACAGCCACAGGCCAGCTCCCTCCCCCTGCAGGGCCCCATCTGCCATGGGGCGGGGGGAGCTGTGAGGAGCAGCCTGCCTGGTCTGGGGGCTCCCTGCTTACCTGGGGCTCTCCTGGCCCCTTCTTGGCCCCCAGGCGTCCCCCTAGCCCAGCTCAATGACACAAAAGCCTGGTGCTCCTAACCACTCTCCTATCCTCTGTCTCGGTGGTGCCCAAGAATGAATGAAAGAAATTAAGTGAATGAATGAATGGGGATGCTAGAAGAGGGAGAGGGGTATTACAAAGAAAAATGGAGGTGGGAGGGGTGGGAAGTGGGCAAGGTGGGACTCAGCATTGAAAGGTGCCCCTTTCTCAGCTGCCTCACTCGGGGAACCCCGGGGAACCCCTTCGGTAGTGTGGATTGGACCTTCCCATCCTACTGCCTCTGCCCTGACCTGAGTCCTGCTCCCTCCCCCATGGTGACTTCCCAGATGCCACGATAGTCCCAGAGTTCCCAGGAACCTCTCAAAGCTAACACAGCTGAAGTTGCTCCAGGGAGCTGGGGTGTGGGCGGGACACCTGGGCTGGGCCGTGGCAGCCCTGGGAAATGCTTGGGGCCCTCGCCTGCTGCCAGGAATGGCCAGGCCCCGACAGAGGCTTGGGGAGGGTTTGGCAGAATCAGGGGTAGGCTGAGATTGGGAACTTTTTCAGCAGTGTCTAGATGCACTGCTGGGTGCAGGAGCTTCCATCCTCACATGCGTGGGTCCTGACCTATATGGGGAATGGGTCACTCTTGCGAATCTACTAAAAGCTATGGACTCCCCACCTCTGAAAACACACACACACACACACACACACACACTTACACACACACCAATTCCAGGGGCTCACAGACCCTCTGAAGCCTCTCCATGAACCCCAGATTAAGAGTCCCTGTTGTGGATGGAGGGTAATATGCCGGCAGGACTGCCTGATTCATGGCCAGCTCACAGCAAAACATGTGGCATATAATAAGTGCTTGATATGTGTTTGTTTCCACAAATCAACGGACATCAACTTGTTGGATGAAGGAAAAGGGAGCTGCGGGGACACACACACTGGATCAGAGTCAGAGTTGGGGAAAGGGAAGGAAAGTGGGGGTGGTGGAGGCTGTTACTCCGCTGCTTACAATCCTCCCATGGCTTCCCATGGCCCTCAGAGAAAGTGGAAGGCTTATGGGGGGCCTGGGAAGCTCTGCTGGATCTGCCCCAGTTGCTCATCTCGCTTCTGCTTGCAACCACACGTGCAGACTCAGCCCTAGGCGCTGCCAGGAGCTCTCCCTAAACATCTGCTTATTCCAGCATTTACTGAACATCTGTTGCATGCCACCCTGTTTTAGACACTTGGGGTACAACAGTGAACAAAACAGGCCTTGCCCTTGTGAGGCTGACAGTGGCTCTCGCTTCCCGACTTGCTACACGCACTTGTACTTTCCAGAATCTATGAGCATCATCTCCTCTAAGAATCATTCCCTGATCCCACCATTCTGAGATGACAGCACATATCCCACCTTACCAAATAGTCCTTCTCCGGCTCTCTCCTGCGCTGGGAGAGCAGTCCTTCGAGACAGGGCTTTGTCTAATTTGCCCGGCACAGAGCTGTGCATGGAGTAAAGGGATGGATGCATGGATGCATGGATGGATGGATGGATGGATGGATGCATGCATGGATGGATGGATGGATGCATGGATGGATGGATGGATGGATGCATGGATGCATGGATGGACGGATGGACGGATGGATGCATGGATGGATGCATGGATGGATGGATGCATGGATGGATGCATGGATGCATGGATGGATGGATGGATGGATGCATGGATGCATGGATGCATGGATGGATGGATGGATGCATGGATGGATGCATGGATGGATGGATGCATGGATGGATGGATGCATGGATGGATGCATGGATGGATGCATGGATGCATGGATGGATGGATGGATGCATGGATGGATGGATGCATGAATGGATGGATGCATGGATGGATGGATGCATGGATGCATGGATGCATGGATGGATGGATGGATGGATGGATGCATGGATGCATGGATGGATGCATGGATGGATGGATGCATGGATGGATGGATGCATGGATGCATGGATGGACGGATGGATGCATGGATGGATGCATGGGTGCATGGATGGATGCATGGATGGATGCATGGATGCATGGATGCATGGATGGATGCATGGATACATGGATGGATGGATGGTTCTGTTGGGACTGGAGCTATCAACCAGGAAGTGAGAGGGGAACGG
The DNA here is from genome assembly GCF_004348235.1 of Phoca vitulina. Taxonomy (NCBI): domain Eukaryota; kingdom Metazoa; phylum Chordata; class Mammalia; order Carnivora; family Phocidae; genus Phoca; species Phoca vitulina. The sequence continues at coordinate 47,768,209 of NW_022589714.1, read as the reverse complement.
GGGCAGGGCAGGGGTAGGCCTGGGAATGTCCCTGGGGAGGACAGAGGGTGTGGGGAGGCTGCAGGGCTGGGTTCCCTCCTCTTGGTTCCCGTGTGGACAACAATGGCCATAGCCGTGTGGTAAGGAAGGTCAGGGGAGGGGTGACAGAGAATAGGATTTGTTTCCTCATCTGGGGTTTCCAGCCACTCTCACCACTCTCACCGCACCCTGGGGCTCCAGTCACAGGCACCCTTCCTCTGAAGGGACTTAAGCCCTGCCTAGCAGGGAGGGTTGGAGGACGGGTGGGCAGTGCAAGACCACCTGTGTGGGGCCTCTGGGGGAGGGGGACATTGAGCTCTTACCTTCCTGGGTGGGGACCTTCGTGTCACCAGCTCCAGGAGGGGCTGAGACTCAGGGCTCTAAGTCAGAACTCAAGACAGCCCCAGAGAGAATATGGGGGCTGCCGAGTCACACAGTGGGCCAGGGCTTGACTCACGGCCTCTGCTGTCTTCATGCTCGGCCCGGGCCTACCCAAGCTCTGCCAAGCCAATGTGGGGCTTCTTTGAGGATCGCCCCCCAATGGAGGGGCAAGCCAGGCCTGCCTCTGAGGGTCCCAACCCAGTAAAGGGGCCAGGCCTATCCCCGGGACACCAGGGGCCAGCAGAAACAGGACAGAGGCCTTGGGGGGAGGGGATCTATCCCTCTCCTTCCCACCATCCCAGCACCGTGACTGCCTCCCCACTTCCTTCAACACGAAGGCTGCCCCTCTCCCTTGGCTGCCATCCTGGAGGAGGGGGAAGGAGAGAGGGAGAGAGCAGAGAGGCTGGGGAGGGGTCCAGTCCCCCCGTGTGCGAGGACTGTAAAATGGGAGGGGTGTGGTGTGAACGCAGCCTGCCTCTGCTTCGCAGAACCATGGATCTCAGAGCTAGAAGGAGCCTCCGGCTGACCTAGTCTAATGATTCGTTTTTTTAGGGAATGCAGCAGAGGCCCAGAGAGGAAAGGGACTCGCTGAAGGTCACACAGCACTGTAACTGCTCAGCTTATGGAGTGTTTGCTCTGGTACCAGGCATTCTACCCTGCTCTTTACACATATTAACTCTTGCCTGAATCCTTCCAGCAACCTTATGAGGCAGGTGCACTATTACAATCCCCATTTTACAGACGGAGAAACTGAGGTACAGAGAGGTCAAGGAGGTTGCCTGGAGTCAACAGGTTGAGCAGCAGGGCTGATCTTTGAGCCCAGGCAGCCTGGCTCCAGTGCTTCGTGCAGAATCCCATGCTTTGTTGCCTCTTGCTATAGTTACCAAGTAGGAGTCTCGGTCTGTCCTTGGCTTTTGCCTGCTGTGTGGCTTCAATTCAGTCTCTCACAGTCTCTGTGCATGGACACTAATAAATATACTAATAACGTTACTATTTGCATTTATTGGACACTTTCTATGACCTAAGCCCTGTGAACAAATCCCTTTTCTACATAACGTCATTCATTCTCACAATAATCCTATGGGGTAGGTATCATAATCTCCATTTGCAGACGAGGAAGCTGAGGCCCAGAGAAGTGAATTAACTTGCCAGGACACACAGCCAGTAGGAAACAGCAGGATGCAAAGCCAGCCAAGCCCACGCTGATCATGACCCTGTCCTGCCTGTACTCGGGCTGGGCAGGACGAGGGGTCTCCGTCAGTCCCAGGAAGGTCGTTCAGTCCAGCCCCTCCGTCCACCTTTGGAGGCCTCTGGCCGTGTGTGCCCTTCGCTGGACGCAGCAGCCCTCCAGCCCCGCTGATGACCCTTGCCCCCTCCTGCCACCTGACGCCACACCTGCGTCACTGCATCCCCGCGCCCAGGCTGGGACGCGGTTGGCAGCAGCTGCAGGAAGCAGGACTCCCCCAGCATCTCAGGTGTCACTCATAAGCCCTCTCCCTGCTCTGCTCGCTCCTTCTGTACTCAGCCCCAGCTGTGTGCCCGGGGGAGGGGGGGGGCGCCTTGCCCTCGGGGAGCTGAGACTGGGGGCCCAGCGTGAACGGGAAGGACTCCCGGAGCAGGAAGGGGGTTCTGGGTTCTGAGAGGCTGGGCAGGGGCAGCAGCGGCGGGCGAGGCCTTGAGGGAGGAGCTTGGCCTTGGGGGGCGGGGAAGGGACACTCGCTGACCACCAGAGGTTCTGCCGCGCTGGGTGCCTCTCACACGGGAGGCACAGACAGGAGTGGGGGAGCGGCCGGACAACTGAGAGGCTCCCTGGGGTCTCAGCGCGGACTCGTGGGTGGCGGTGAGGAGGAATCTTGCTAACTCCAAGCGGAGAACGCCTGTGAGTGGGGCCTTGGGTCACCGCTGGGTCCTCACAACAGCGGGGCTGTCTCCTGATTCCCATTTCAGAGTTAGACAAGCTGAGGCAGGGCAGGGGTGAGGCGACCTGCCTGTAGCTGAGCAGGAGCCAGGGCCTGCCTAACCACGCGTCTCAGAGCCTGAGGCCGGAGTGGGTGGGACGTCTGGGGGCTGGAGGGGAGCTGAGGCTGGAGACTGTCTTCACAGCCCCAAAGCAGTTGGACCAAGGGCCTGGACCAGGGAGCTCCAAACACAGCCCTACCTCTGACTTGCTGTGCAACCTCCACAAGTTCCTTTCCCTCTCTGGGCTTTGTCCTGGTCTTCTGAAAGCCAAGAGGCTGGATTAAACAGTTTGTCACTAGGTCCCTTGTGGGCTCTCCCTATCGTTGTGGGGAGGGACTCCCAATCTTCCCCTCACTGAAATTATTCTCTGTCACCATCCCCAGTACTGTCACATTGATTGGGAAGGCTTTTTACATACGTTGTTTCATTTCATCTCCACACACCCTTGTGAGGAAGCTTTCATTTCCGGTTTACGGATGAAGAAACTGACCCCCGGAGAAGGGAAGTGGGCAGAATGAGGAGCCGAAATCTCCATGCCCCTGCCTCTCCTCCCAGGTCAGGTGGTCACCTGGCCCAGTGGAGACCTGGACTGCCTTGTCCCCTTGTCCTCCAGCCCAACAGAGCTGGGGGAGGCCGGTTTCAGGAAGGGGTGCCTCTCACTCGGTCTGAGGCTGCTCAGGCCTCAGCTGGGACCCTGGGGGCCGCTCCAGCACCATCTCTCCACGGGCCGGTCTTTCCACGTGCAAGGGCTGGCTGTGGGCATCCTGGTGGGTTGCAATGGCTCTTCCTCTGCACTGCTCCATCTGGGAGCTTCCCTGGGTGCCCTCTGGGAGGAGGAGGCCCCGTTCTCACTAGGTGGACAAGAGTCACAATGAGACCATGCACAGACCCTCGAAATTCTCAGCACTTGACACATTTTAACTGTTGAAGCTGCACATCGACCCTAGGAGGTGGGCACAATCATCAAGCCCATTTTACAGATGAGGGAACTGAGGCAGAGGAGGGGCTCCATTACCTCCCGAGGAGCACAGCTGGCAAGTGCAGAGTGAGGATTTAAATAAACCCTGGCGGCTTGGCCGGAGAACCACCATGCTCTACCCCCTCCCAACGTACACGAAACAAAGGAAAACAATAGTGGACAGGCAATCTGTAATTACCAATTTAACTGTACAGGACAGACTCTCTGTGCCGGAGAGAAGCTGAGTGGGGAGGCAGATCAAAGTTTCCAAGAAGAAAGCCTGAGTCCTGGTGACTGAGGTGTTGGAACGGGTGGGTCAGGGTCCAGGCATGGGTCCTTCTGGTAAAGGTATTTGATCCATTCGAGACCTGGGTCTCCATCCCATAGGTGCCAGGCACTTTGCCCAGACCACCTCCCTGTCCCCACACCCCCTCCGACACTTCCATTGCACAGATGGGTGAACTAGGCCTGAGCTCTGTCCAGCAGGGCCCTCTGATTCGCAGAGGCTGGAGGGTGTCAGCTGAAGGGATGAGTTTCTGGGGGCTCAGGAGGAGGGGCTGTGGACCCTGAACCTCAGCTCTCCAGGCTTCTTCCCAGCCCACCTGGCGAAGGGTCCCCCCTCCTCCCCTTTCCTCCCCACTGTGCTCCGCTATGGTAGGTAGGGGCTAGGCAGATGGGAGGCCAGCGTCTTTCAGCCTTCACAGCCAGCCCAGGAAGGGGGTGCCCAGGAAGGGGGCCACTATCACAGAGGGAAACATTTAGAGCTCCTGGAGTTTCAGTCTTGCCCAAGGTCACAACCGCTGATTGGAAGTGGGTCAGTTTGCCTCTCTTGAGAAGGGGGAGGAAAGGCAGAGAACAGAGAGAAGAAAGGAGAGGGTAAGAGGGTGAGGAAGGGAAACGGGAGGGGCGGGCTCGGGTGTCCTGAGCCCAGTTCTCACAGCTCCCTGCCCCAGCCTCAGTCTCCCTGATTGGCTTCCCTCCCCCTTCCCAGAATGGACAGACCCTGGCCTTGGCCGCAGGCATGAGGCATGGTGGGAGGGGACGAGCTGGTGAGGGTTTCAGTGGGGTGTGTCCTCTGGGGAGGGGCCGGGGAGGGGCTGTTTGTTCCCGGGTTCGGGGATGGCTTTATAGTGCCATCTGGAAGATGTGGCACGGGCGGGCCTAGCTGGCACAGGGCCAGGGCGGGGAAGGGGTCACTGGGGCACAGTGGGGAGCTGCCCCCCAGCTGTTGCCTGGCACCGAGAGGAGGGTGGAGGCCCCTGGTGAGCATGAGCCCAGCGTAGTCTGACAAAGATTCGGTCCCCATTTCATGAGTGGGGACACTGAGGCCGAGCAGATCCGTGAACTGCCCAAGGTCACACATAGCCAGTTATGAATGATATTGGAGCCCATGTGCTACCCACGTACCCGCCTCTCAGCACTGCCACACGGACGCTGGGCACCAATAGCAAGACTGGAATCGGAGGACTTGGTCCAGATGCTCTTAAACCTGGGGCAAGGGTCTCTACCTCCTTAGGGCTCAGTTTCCTGTAAAATGGGGGTAACATATACCTTCTTGGGTGGGTCAATGGGAGAAACAGCTGAGATAGTATTTGTGAACACTGTCTCTGAGCCTCAGTGTTCTCATGTGTCAGGTGGGGGGCAGATAGCATTCTCTACAGAGGGTCCATGGCAGGCTCCAGGAAGCCCCTGTATGAGAAAATGCATCACATGTACATAGAGTATAATGACTGAATAACAGCATGGACCCCGTAAGCAGTATCAGTCCTTAGCTCCTCTGTGAGGAGTTTCTTTGGTCCTCCTAAAGGGCCTCAGAGACATCACGGTGAGAGATAAGGTTTCCCGCAGCAGAACTTGCAGAAAGAGACAACTGGGGGTCATTAGCCCATTCTTACTCCTTCCCTAGCACCCCGAGGCAGCTTTCTCCATGGAGAAGTGTGCTCGGGGCTTAGGAGTTCTGCCCTTGGTGGTGAAAGTTACTTCCCTCATATGGCTAGTTTGGGGGTAGGGCTGGTTCCCTTCCAAGCCCAGTGAGAGGCCAGGAGGGTCTGCCTGGGGATGTGAGTATCTGAGGGGAGGGAAGCCCTGTCTCTTTTGTCAGGTGTCCACCATTCAACTACACACACGGGACCCAACCCACTAGAGAGGACCACTTAGGAGACCCACTAGGACAAGTCTTGGACCCTCCGCATTTGCTAGGTGTCTAGACCCAGCCGCTCATCTGAACAGCCTCAACTATTGATGTAGGACCTCCTACCCCCCTGTGATTCTTTTTGTCCCTTCTCCAGGCTTGGGCCAGCCCCTGGACTGAGGGTCCTAGCACCTGACACCTGCCCTGGGCCCTTCCATCTGGAGCTGTGTTCTATCACCTGCCTCTCAAGGGTCTACAGCCTTTGGATTCTGGGCCACTCTCCTGAGGGCTACCCACATTTATCACACACACTTACTGAGTGCCAACCGTGTGCCTGGTGCTCCTTGATCACCTGGTTAATCACTATCTACTATCTTTCCCTGGTTTATCTTCTTGGTACTTAGAAGGGCCTGAAAAGACCTTCTTTAGGCTTTGGTCTGTGTGATGCTCTCTCTCCCCATCAGAATGTCAGCTCTTGGAGGCAAGGACTAGATCTGGCTTGTTCACTACTGTCTCCAGTTCTGGTCCCTGTTGAGCAGCGGAGTGGGGAGGCCCTGCACTTCCTCTCTGATGGATAGCATAGGCTGGTGTTCTGTGTTCTTACAAGTAATTCCACTCTCCCCCCACCTTTCACTCAAGTAACCCTGGGGGTGTGGTTCTGTTACTGGCAACCCTAACAGGTTCAGAAAATGTGCTGTGGGCTCCTTACCAGAGAATAGAAGGGTTGGGGTGAGGAGATGGGGTCCCACAGGTGGAGGGCACACCATGGCTTTATTAAGGCAGAGATGGAAGAGTGCAGGGCAACAGTGCTAGTTGCCTCCCTAATATCCACTCTCTCCTTCTTTCTTACTAATGGAATCCCAATTTTCCTGGCTAGAATACTGCCTGCATTCCTTGCAGACAGAAAGAATAGTCAACCAAGTTCTGGCTAATGGGATATACATGAAGTTGTTAGGTAGGGATTCCAGGACAGCTCCTTAGAAAGGCGACTGATTCAGTCTTTCCTCCTTTCTGCCTGGAACTGGGATGTGATGGCTGGAGCTGGTGGCTACATTGTGACCATGAAGAGGCCTTGAGGATGGAAGCCAGCCCTGTAATTGCCTTTGGACTTTACATTTAATGAGAGAAAATAAATCCCTATCTTGTTGAAGCCACTGTCTTTCAGGACTATGTTACTTGCAGCAGAATGCAATTCCTAAATCACTTAAGAGGGTCTGTCAATATCTCCTTCTTTGCCATCTCCTTTGTCTAGATGGTCTTGGGTGACCATTTTCCTTAAGAGGGTCTTTGAGAAGCAAAAGGGGAAGTGAAGGGAAGGGGAAAAGGGCCTAGATGTGGAGCCAATCCTGGGAGGCGGTGATCAGGGGGTACCCAGGAGAGAGGTCCTCTAGAGATGAGCCATGCCTGGGAGTGTCCAGGGAGGCTGGAGTCTGAAGGCACCCTAATCTCAGTTCTCATCCACTGTTCCCCTCAAAAATAAATGTGCAGATAAGTGTATGACATCCAAGTCACAAACAAATCTCCAGTAATACCACCCCATTCTCGCAAATACACAGAGCCAATATATGAAAGTGCTTTAATATCCAGGAACTATACCAGGGTCTCCCTTATGGCAGCCCTGCCCACTGCATCTAGAAGGGTCAGGGCCATGGACTGAGGCTGTGGCCAGCTCAGGAGTGAGGGCGGCCAGGTCAGAGGCATTGCTGTGACCAGACCTGGGGGTGACCACAGACACTCCTCTGCTGTTTAGGGCAGGCCCTCGAGGACGGAGTGCTCAGGTGGACACGGCGGCTCATGATCTCGTATCATGTGGGTGAAGAGACAGAGCCCAGGGACAGGGGACTGGTTCCATCAGTCCCACAGACCTAAAGGTTGGGGCAAGGCAAAATGCCAGAATCTCGTTTCACAAAATCCACCACTGTCCTCTAAAATCCAACAGGCACCTGTGTCTTTTCCCCTTTCTCGGCTGTTCTCCTTTTCTGGAAGGCTCTTTTCCCAGACATCACAATGATCACTCCCTCGGCTGCTTCACGTCTTTCTTCAAACATCACCCTCTCGGTGGAGACCTCCCTGACCTCCTATTTAAAGCACTTCACCTTTCCCCCTTCACTACCCCCCTTCCGTGTCTCCATATCCTTTCTCATCATCCAACACACCACCTATTTCACACTGTTCAGCCGCACGATGCTGGGTACTTTCGGTCTGTCTCACTGCTGCATCCTCAGCACAGAGGACAGGGCTGGGCCCAAGGTAGGGAAGTGCTCGATAGTGCTGTATTAACAGAGTGAATACAAGGAGGAAAGTCCAGCCTCACCAGCAGTGCTTCCACAGATGGAGGGCACAGTGAAAACGCTTGGATGGCTCCTTCTAGTGCAGAAGTGTCCTCCCACGCGCCCCCATGGGCCCAGTGGGCCCCCCCAGGGGCTGCAGCCCCTGAGCGCTCGGCACAGCACAGAGCTCGCCGGTCCTTCGTGAGCCAAGACGCGCCCTTTTAAGGGTCGATTGAAAACAAAGCTTAAATTGTCTCGGCTGCTTTCCTCATGGAAAAAACAAAATAGGCCCTTCCACCTCTTTTGAGATCAGGGCTCTCTGTGACTGTGAGGGTGTGCGCGTGCGTGTTATTGGGTACTGATGCAGTGTGGCCGTCTGGAGTCAGCCTCCAGTCTGGCTGCTTCTTAGTGTGTGACTGTGGGTCTGAGCCTCAGTCTCTCGCCTCCTAAATGGGAATAATAATGGTGCTGACCCTACCAGAATCCTGGCTCTTCCTGTGCGGACCGTCGATTGGGAAGGCACACGGGGGAGCCTGCTGGGGCCCTGGACGTGTTCCAGACCTTGACCTGGGTGATGGTGACGCAGGGTGTTGATAGGAAAGAGTTCACCAAGCTGCACCCATAAGTTTTGTGTTCTTTACGTCTGTAAAGTATAGAACAGTAACAGGATAGCAGTGAGGCTGGAATAGAAAAATTAAATAAAAACTAGTGAAAAACACCAGCTATTATTATGAAGTATGAACAAGTGCATAGGGTGCGAAGTTCCTGTGGGCACGTGGTGGTGTGATGGTACGTCTGGCTATGGGCTGAGGGAATGAGTGGGCTCCTGTGTCAGTATGTGGGTGCCCATGTGTGGTGTGAGCATGCGTTCCTGCATGAGGGGAGCACAGCCGCGCACTGGATTATGTGCTTGTGAGTCTGTTCCTGAGCACGCAGGTGTGGAGACCTCTGTTCCTTGGGCCCCAAAGCTGAGCCCATGGGACTGGGACGCAGCTGTGCTCCTCACCCCAGGTAAGGTGGGGCCTGGCTGGCACAGGGCCTGCTCCCCCATACCCACCTTGTGCGGGGGGAGGCAGGCGACTGAAGTCCTGGCCAAGGGCTCCCAGCCCCCCTTCCCTTCCCATAGCTGTAACTTCTCAAAGATGCAAATTCCTCCTCAGTTCATGCAAATGAGTCCTGAGAGCCAAGGCTGCCGTCCCTCGGGCCCAACCACTGCCACTCTGATTGGACCCCACCGGATGCCTGGCTGCCCGGCTCGAGGATCCGAGCCAGCTGCAGTTGGTTCCTGTTTCCCAGCCACTGATTCTTTCTCTCCCCTGGGGTTCCTTGGCTCTCCCTGCTGGCTCAGGTGTCCTGGAGAGAGCCTGGGCTGGGAGTGGCCACACTGGCGGTGGGACTCTGGGGAAGGCAGTGCCCTCCCTGACTGGGCTCTCAGGCTCTTCCTGCTCTCGTATTTGGGGATGCTCTGGAATGGTCACTGTCCCCAACCCAAGGCTGCTGGAGAGAGGCCTGGCTGCCCCAGACCCTCCTGCATGGCATATTTACCGTGGGCCCCACTCACAGGCCTTACCCTCTCCAGTGGGCCCCTAGTGCTCACTTTTCCCATCTCCTGGGTCCGATCTCCCCACAGGGACGGGCGTCTTCATCAGCCCTGGATGACACACATTGGGGGGTGGGGGAGGGGGGCTGGGAGGGGCGTGACACATACACAGACTGCCCTTCTGACCTGTCTGGGTAACAGCTGCCCCCACCCCCAAGCCTTCGCCCCCATGGCTTCTGGTGAAAGGGTGCTCAACTATCAGGAAGCCAGGAGGTGTGGGAGGAGAGAGGCCATCAAAGGAGGTGGCAGACGAGCGGGAGCTGGAGATGTGCAGAGGATTTCTGCACTCTCTGGCACCAGCAAATGCCACGAGGAAGGGGTGCAAATGCCGCTGTGGCGCCCACCTGTGGCCTGGCCTCCGGCCCTGGCGCTGATATGGGCCCTGGAGGGCAGCTGGAAGCAAATGTGTCGGCCCCACTGCTCCACCCTCGGAAGTGGTTAAACCACCGTGGCCAAACCAGTTCCCAAGCAGAAGTTTCAGGCTGTCATTCTCAACCTCATGCACACCTGTGACACCTTGCCCTCCAGGAGCCCCGCCGCCGTCCAGGGGCTCGGCTGGGCTGGGCAGTGTGCGCCTCCAGAAAGCAGGCCAGTCCTCCGCAGGGCGGCCTCTCCTACACATTTGTTCGTTTCTCCACTCAACAAACGTGTATTGGGGGCCTACTGCCTGCAGCTGCCCACACGGCTCTTCCCCTTCGAGCCTCTTCTTAGAGGGAATTAGGATCTCCTAAACTCCCTTCCAGAATGGTCCTTTCCTGCAACCCAGCTCCCACCCCAACCCAAGAAACAGCCACAAGGATTTACTTGAGATAAGGGATTTTTTTGGACTCTGCCTCCCAAATGCCCAGTGTCCCAGGCCCCTCTCCTCAGGTCATGAAAATATAACAATGGCTCACCTCATGTTGGACACTTACCATGTGCTAAACTTTTATGATGGGTTTCAATTCTCATGACGCCTCTGGAGCTGTCAGGACAGTGAGCTTCTCAGTGCATAACCTGACCAGTCACACATGGAAACGCAGCCGAGCCTCGATTCAGGAACGCAAGCTCACCTACCTGGAGTGGAGGGCAGGGGCAACACGCCCTGGAGGAGTCGGGATCTGGGCAACACATTTGCAGGGGGAGCCGGGCCAGGGCAGGGTCCATCCTTTCCCGACAAGGCCTGGGCCACAGGGCGCCTCTGCCGGCTTTGGGCCCACCCTGCCCCAGCTCTGAGGTGGCCACACTCCCAGCACCCCCAGGGACGGGTCCTGCTCTCCACATGTCCCCCCGAGAAGGCATTCCTCACAGCCCAGCTGCAATCTCTCCCTGGACCTTGCTGTCCCACTGCCCTCGAACTGTCTGGGGGGCCTCGGCTGCTCAGAAGCCGAAAGCAGTGACAGCCCAGCTTGTCAGGGATCTCGGGGGTCTCGGTTGTTGACCAGGGCCAGGTGGGGTCCCCACTCAGACACAGCCCCCATCCTCTCTCAGACTTCCCTTTCCCACAGCCCAGCAGGAGGAACTCCTAGAACTTGGCTCCAGAGCCCTAGACTGTCCTTGAGAGGACGGGCCACAGGAATGAAGTTACAGACTACTGGGGTCCTGGCTTCACTCCCCCATGCCCCTGCCACCTGGCTCCTGGGTAAGGCCGCCCCTGGCCTGGACTGCAGGGAACCCCTCATGCCCTCTGTACCCAGCTGAGAGGGTTGGGACAGAAGTGACTGCCAGGACAGGAGAGGTCAACTGCAGCCCTCAGAGCTCGGAGTCTAAGAGGGTCTGTCTTCTTGGTCAGAGAAGTTCATCACAAGGGAGCTAGGGCAACGAGCAGGCTTTGAGGGAGTGTGCTGACAGATGAGGTCAAACCTGGGGGCACTCCTGGGATGGAGAGCTCCTCTAGTCCTGAAGCTCTAATTTCCACCTAATGGTGACAACCCCCACCGTCTCCCACCCCCCATCTCCCCAGCGCAGCAGACTTGCCTATCCACCTGGCTGCCCCGCGCCTCCCACAGATGCAAACGGGCATCTCACACTCACAGGTCTGGACCCGACCCCAGATTCTACCCCACGAGCTGCTCCTCAGGCAGCCCTCCCTGTCTCAGGGAACAGCGACTCCTCCATCTTGCACCCCGTCCCTCTCTTGGCACTCTGCATCTTACCCATGGGCAAATACTCTCACTCCCCAAGTGTTCTGAAGATCTAATCACTGCTCCCCAACCCACTGACAGCGCCCAGTCAACACTGGTTCTCCCTGCTTCTGCCCTTGTAACCTACAGTGTTGTCTCCTTTAAAGGATGTCAGATGTGTCCCTCCCCGTGCTCACAGCCTCCGATGGCTTGTCTCGCCCAAAGTGAAAGCCAACGCCAGGTCAGTCACCTCAAGGCCCCATCTCACTTGACCCCCCCTCAACTCTCTGACCACATTTTTTAGATTTTGAGAGAGAGAGAGGTCTCAGGACCGTGAGATCATGATGAAACCAAGAGTCAGATGCTAAACTGACTGAGCCACCCAGACGCCCCTGACCTCATTTCCTCCTACTCTTCTTGCTCACTCTGCAACAGCCAAATTCCCACCTCAGGGCCTTTGCATTTGCTGTTCTCGCTGCCTGGAACCTTCTTACTCCACATATCCACAAGGTGTTCTTCGTGCATGTTAGTGAAGGCTTCTCTGGCCTTCTCTAGCAATCCTCTCTCCCTCACCGGCACTCCCTGTCCTTCTTTGCTTTCTCTCTCTCCACAGCACCCGCCACCTCCTGACATCTGTGTTACTTGTCTGTCCGCCCTGACTAGAGTGTCAGCTCTACGAGGATAGGGACTTCATCTCTTTTGGCCACGGCCCTACCTCCAGCACCTAGAATGGTGCCTGGCATAGAAGTAATGGTCAATAAAAGGGTGATCATGCGACCTGCAAAGGGGCAAGGGCAGCAGAGCTCTCCCAAACAGTCACCGGGAAGGCCATTCTCCTCCTTCCCCCTCCACATACAATCGGCCACAGGAAGCAACAGTCCTGGGAGAGGCGCTGACCTCCTTTCAGGGTCTCAGTACATCACGCTCTCTCCCACCTTCCCATCCCCCATCCCTCCATCCTTCAGGTTGAGCTCGTGCCCCTTCCCCCCAGAAACCCCTGGACTAAGTGGGGGCTGCTCACTGCATGCTCCTCAGTACCTGCACTTCTGTTCTCAGGAGTCCTGAGACTTAGGAGTAACTTGTTCACCAACTGAGCATCAGACTGGCCTGCCCTGGGCTGCCTCATGGTTGTGAGGAGTAAATGAAGTAATTCATGTAAGTAGTTTAATAGGAATTGGTCAATAGCAGTCAACCAATATAACCACAATCAGAGTGGACATGCCAACATTTGTTTGTGACACAAACGCAGTATGCTAGAAGTAATGTGTAAGCCAGAAATCACAGCCTTGGATAATCCCTCGGAAATGCTGGGGAACCATGGCCCACATTTTGAAGATCACTGTTCTAGATACTGAGTATGACTGTTGAACTCCCTCAAATTCCAGTGGGCCTGGCCAACGCAGCCCTGGCTAGACCTGGCTCGGTCTCACAGACCCAGGAGGTGGGGGTGCTGGCAACCCCTTCAGGCATCCTCTACTCTCCCCATGCAACATGCAGTCCCGGGACCAGCAGCATGTGCTCACCCGGGAGCTTGTCAGACATGCAGAATCTTGCCCTCTTCCCCAAGATTTACTAAATCAGAAGTTGCATCTTAACACGTTCAAGTTTGAGAAGCACTGCCCGAGATCACAGCATCTCGGACTAAGGGCCAAAAAGGATATTCACCACCCCACCCTCCAAACCCGAGAGCTCCATTGAAGTCCTGGCTTTTACACATGGCCACATCCATCTTCTAGAGAAGGGCATCTGAGACCCATCAGTCATGCTAACCTGTCAGAATCCATTCTCTGGACACTCTGACCCCCAAACTCAAACACACTCTCCCGGCTCACAGCAGTCTTGCCTGCTCCCTACTGCACTCCCAGGAGCGCCCTCTGGGCCCATTCTCTTGGCTGCCACAGGGCTGGACACCAGGTGGTGTCTGGGAAAGTGGCCGGGTCACAGCCAGCAGGTGAGGGAGGGGCCTTCTCGAGAACAGGGTGGGAGGCACCCAGGTACAACCTGAGCTGGGGCAGGGAAGTGGCTTGAGGACCTGTTTGTTCTGCCAGGAGGGCTGGGCCTGGACCACTGCAACCGGCTCCCCCTGCACCTCCACCCCTACCCCAGGCAAGAGAGCCCCCTCCCTGTCACCTAGCCCGCGTGGGAATGGCTTGAGCCAGGAGCTACCATCCAACCTGCTCCCCTCTCCCAGGGCCTAGTGACTTCTTGACAGGTTACAGCCCCAAAGACAAACAGATTCTGCCAAGCAAATAAGTGTCCAGCGGTAGGTAGGGGTGTTGAGGAAGGCCCGGGAGTGGGTCTGAGCTGCCAGAAGACCCAGGTGACAGGGTGGGGGCCCTCCTCCTGCAGAGAACAAACAGCCCAGGGCACCTGGAAGGAAGCAGGATGCTGGTGTGCTGTCACGGCAGGTGGGGGCTGGGTGAGGGCACTCCCCACAGGGGTCTCTGGGCCAGTCTCCCACACTGGGTGTGGGCTCTGCGACCAGGCTAACCAGAGGAACTGGAGTCCTGCATTTAGGCCCGTGGAGCGGAGGCCAGCTCTGTGGTGCCTCCATTTCTCTCGTCAATCTGGCCACCGGTTCCCTTACTAAGCTGCCTAAAGGGAGACGGCCTCCCCATCCTTTAGAACACACAGCTTTGCCAGCCGGGGTGAAGGCCCAATTGGGGGGGGGTCTGCAATTAAGTGAATTTAATGCCAGCATCTGGGAGCCGAGGCCATGGGTCTGAGCCTCTAGCAACTCCCTTCCTCTCTGATCTCACTTTCTCTCCAACAGAGGGGTGATTATGTGACTAAACAAACGAGTTCTGAGCTCTTAAACATGCTACAGACATGAAGAGATGGATCCAGCGAACCCATCATTTGCTGTCATGCCAATTAAGTGCATTCTCTCTTCCGTCTGCATCTAGGATGCCAGAGGCCCAGCTGGGACTAAGAAGGGGGACTCCCCAACTCAGTCTTGTCTTTCTTCCCAGGAGGGAAGATGCCCATGATGCTCTGCATTCCCCCTATTCCTCTACCTGGGCTACATACCTGAAAGGCCTGCCGGCTGATGGACACTAACTTGGCTGCTACTGCTTACGTGCTGGGCATGGCGAAGTGCTAGAGAGATGCACAGTACCCGGGGGATCTAAGGCCCTTGGAAATAATTTCTTCCCCTTTTTGGTCACTGAAGCCAGGAAGGGCAGATCTAATTATAACCCCAGGGTGAATTTCCCAAACATAATCAAACTCAGGGTCTCAGTTTTCCCATTTGCAAAAGGAAGACCCAGGGACCAAAAAGTGCACATCACAGAGTCACTGTGGGGGCAAGCAGATACACAGGGTGCTTGATGGCACAATAAAACTCACTGACACACATGAAAATAGGTTTTTTTTTTGGTGTGTGTGTGTGTGTGTGTGTGTTAATTTAATCATACAAATATTCATTTATACAGTAAGGAAAAACCTCCCCATCTTCATCTCCTCCCAGGCACCATGAGGCCCCACCACAAACACCCACCCAGCTTGCTTGCTACACACCACTGTCCAGGTGGAGGGGGCAGCCACAGCTGCTCCAGCATTCACCCAAGGAAATGAAGGAAAGGCAAGGCAGGGTGGGGTGGGGGAATCAGCTTGAATTTCTGAGCCCTAGCAACCCCACCATCCTCTCCTGCTGGGGCTCCAATTGAATTTGGGGGTCCCATCTTGGCCACCCTCAAGCCACACGAGCTGTCTTGGTGAGGTTCTATGATGAGCTTAAGGTTACAGCCAATCCTTACTGGGGGAGAGAAGGCAGTTTCTTGTAGAAAAATACCCCGAATTCAACTGCCTCCATGGCAAAAAGGAAAAAAAAAAAAAAAGGGCATGCACGCGTACACACATCCACACACACCTCACTCCATGCACACGCTAGGTTCTTCCCAGGCCTGAGCCCCTCTGCCTCCCTTGCTGAGCTCAGGCCCCTAAGGGTGCCATCTGCCTCCTCTCATGGGTGCCAGATACTGGTGGTCCTGCCTAGAGGCAGCCTGCCTTCTGGGGCTGAAAGGGCCACTTCTACCACCACACTAGGCAGGGGAGGAGAGGGGCTCTAGGCACTGCTCAGAACTCAAACCAGTAAGAGGAGACAGAATGAATGGGACTGGTACCCCCCTGGTCCTGGGGGAGCCGTGGAATCCCGACTCCTAACGCACGGCTTGGGCTTGCTCTGGCTCTCTGCAAGGAGCTCGCCTCTCCAACGATGCGCACAGAAATGGTTTGCTCTTGGGAGGGGAGTCAACGTGCTTGGGATGGTCACCTTGCCTACAAGCAAGAGGAGGAGCAGGATGCCTCTGGCAGGACCAGACCCACTAATGGTGACCTATGAAAGCCCCTGCTGAATAAAGGCAGGCAGCCCCTCCTGGGAAATGGGGAAGGGGCACCAGATGTGGGGCAGATGAGGAGGCCAGGAAACCAGGCCATGTAAAGCCTCCCACGATCCTGCCAGCGGCAGCCAGAGATGTGCTGTTTGGAGGGCTGGGCATGTGTGGGCTCCAGGGTGGCAGTGTCCCAGGAGGTTGGCACCAACAGTAGTGGCAAGCTGGGCCCAACAGGGCCCTCAGACAAAAAGTCATGGTGAGCCCCTGGCTTGGGCCAGTGATGGACTGGGCACCCACCAGGATGCCCCTCTGCTCTGCTCAGGAATGGGGCACTCGAAAGCACTGCAAACGGCCACTCCTGTGTGAGCCTTAGGCTAGCCCCAGACCCAGCTGCCAGACCTTCTCAGCAGGTTGGCTCCATCCTCCCCCAGCGCTTCTCCAGTAGACCAAAGGGTTTCCCGCCTTTTATTTTTGGGGAGGTGGGGATGTGAAGGAGGAATTTCATACAAGCTTTTCTCCCACAATCAAGCTTTAGAAAACAACAGTCTCAAAAGAGGACAAGGAGAAACAAAGAGCACACATTTCTGGAGCTCAGACACCCACACAGAGACAGACGGGCAGGCAGACCCTCACCCACACCCAGGCTCTATGACCCCTTGCAGCCGCTCATCACCTGGTCTCCTAGCTTGTCTCACACCCCCGAGGTGGGTGGGGATGCGGTTAATAGGCAGGTAACGCTGCAACCACACCCTAGATCCACATCCCTGGCTATCAAACCAGCCAAGACTCAAGGGAAGGAGGGGGTGAGAAGAAAAGAGAAGAGGGACTTTGCATATTCTTGTATCTTTGGCAGACAGCTGTTCTAGCCTGGTTCAAGCTTCCCATGGAGAGGTCCACAGCTCAACCTGCTTGGAATCCACAGGACTCCAGTGGGGCCACATGCCCAAGTGGGCAGCCAGCCAAGTAGCCTCTGCTCTGGCTGGGTTGCCCCTCGCCCACCACCTCCCACTACTGCCCAAGCATTGTGCTCAGGGTGGGGGTGCTCTTGTTTCATCAAACTGTGGTCTCCAAAATCACACAGTCAGTAACTGTGGCCCTTCCCCATGGCCAACTCCCTGCTTGGGGCTGTATCTCCATACCTTAACAGCTCAGCCTCCACGAACAGGCTGTGAAAATACCACAAAGGACAATGGGAGGGAAACACAAGGAAGGGAGTTCTGTCACAACAGAGAAGCCTGGACACCTTTCCACCTGCCTGCTGCACACTTTGCTGGTGAGCTGCACCAACACCCGTGTGTGTGCGTGCACGTGGCACACACATGTACGCAGCACAGAGGCACTGTTCCCAGAGTGAATGGGGAGCCGCTGTGTATGAAGAATCCAAAAGAGCAGTAAGCGTGATGGCATTTCTCTCTGCCAAGAGAAACATGGAAGAAAAGCAATTTGAGCTGTTATAAGTGTGTGCAGAAGGACACCTCTCGGCCTTAGAAACTCCCATGTCGCCCGAGATCTGTCTTCAAGGCTTCCTCTGCTGGCCACACAGGGAAGTTTGGTCTTCAGAGAGGTTCTGATGGTAACAAGCCACAGGGGTTGACGGATACAAATGTCAAAGGTGTAAATCAACAGAAGATTAAAGAAAAAAGAAGAGGAAAAGGATGATAACTCATTGGCTGATGCCATTAAAAACAAATGGGGTCAGAGACTGCTGGAGTCGGGTGGCACAGGAGAGGTCTTCCTGTGGCACGGACCCGCAGAGTCCCCAAACATGCCACGCCAGCTTGTAACCTGAATCGCTTCCAGAGCAAGCAGCTACTCTAGAAAGGGTACGTTATCCCTTACCTAAAGAAAAAAAAAAAGTGGGGAAAGGGGGAAAAAATTAACATGTGCTCAAAACTACAACCTGTCTGTAGGCAAAATAATTTTTGTTTAAAAAGATGGCTTTTTTTCCCCCATTTGAAACTTTTTTTCCTTCCCGAGTGACCTAATGACTTGTTAGACTGACGCCTAATAAAACCCAAGGCGGCTGCATGGGTTTCTTCTTAGTAGCCTCAACACCATTCCGCGATTCAGCATTCACACATGCATACTGAGTTTACTCAAAACTAGTCTGTTCTGCTTCTTCCTCTTCTTCCAGGATGGGGGGGGGGGGTCAGAGCCAGGGGTCCATGCGGTGTGGTCTGCAATCCAGAGGAACCCCCTGCCCTCCCCCCCACCCCAAAGTCAGGCCTTCTGTCTTTTGTTAATTTTTCTTCTTGCCGATGCCCGTTTAAGACTGGCCGAAGGGGTAAGGCCCGTGGAGCCCCTGGAAGAGAGTGAACACAGTCAGTGATGGTAAACAAAGCAGGTACAACTTGACAATCAAACCAAGTCAAAGAATCTATGGTCCCCAGTGAGCCAGAAGGAAGCCCCACGGCACAGACAAAGCCGAGGGTTGTCCTTGCCCTGCAAAACCTCAAGAGGCCAACTCTCAGCACTGCCAGTTGCTAAGTGTTCCCACTGCATCACGCCATCCGGAGAGAGGGGAGGCAGTGGAGGGCGGTAGTCTTCATCTTTCAACTGCTGCCTCAATCAGCGCCAACCTTCCTCCACCCAGGTCACAAAGCCTGCCTTCCTGCTGGACAACAAGGTCTCAATCTCTCTGCTGAAGATCCCTGTCCACCATTTTCTGCACCTTAACCTCAGATGTAGGCTACTTCTGGCTAATGACCCTTCTACCAACAAGACTGCAGCAGCAATGGCAACTGTCTACTGAGCACCTAGGTAACAGGCATGGTACTAAGAGCTTTGTATATATTGTCTTTAAACCTCAGCCTGTAGCCAGGTGAGGATTCCCACACTCAGTTAACTCATGCCCATTTGACCGCAGAGACTAAAAGACCTGCTCCAAGTGACATGGGTAGGAAAAGGCAGAGCCAAGGTTCAAACCCAAGTCTGATTTTTTTTTCCTCCCACATTGCCTCTCCCCTGCCATGTGATAAGGTTTATTCTCAATTCCCAAGGTATTTTTGATGCTGCCTGTCTGGGTGGAAAAGGCTTCATAGTCTCACTTTTCCCTTATGTTCAGAATGATACACCAAGATGTGCCAACACCAAAATCAGTGGCATGAACTTGCTGGAGAATGACCTGTGCCTCCCTCCACCTTCCCACCCTCCTCCCAGAGTATGCTCCTTGGAAAGACCCAGTCAATGCCAAGACCTAGGAGGGCAAAAGTTAACTGGTGACCAGCCTCCCTGGAGTCCTACACCCTAAAGTGGCCTACAAGCAGCGGGGCTCTTGGACCAAAGGGACCAAATGGGTACCAAGAGCAGGTGACTCAGCCATAACCACGACAAATGACCCGGAGGGCATTTCCTAATGCTTGACAACTACGTTAAGAATCCTGAATCCAGGCACAATTAGGAGTGAAAAGGCACAAGAATGAGTGAGATGAAATTTTCCATTAGCTTGATGGGATGTGGGCAGTCAGAATTTGTCTTAAGAAAAAAAAAAAAAAAAAGACATTTCTTTGTGGAGGGAAAAACAGTGCTTGTTGCAGGGTCGCCAGTGATTAGATTCCTTTTCAGTATGACTTTGTTTTGTTTGCTTTCATCTCTCCAGCATCTAGCATGATGCCTGGCCCAACAGGTACCCAATAAACATTTGTTGAATTAATAACTAAAAGAGGAAAGGTGTTTCCCAGACTACTACCTGGAGTGTCAGACACCTCTGAGTCACAGGAATATTGGCCCTTCCAAAACCAAGTTTTACAACAGTGCTTAGGGGCGCCTGGGTGGCTCAGTCGTTAAGCGTCTGCCTTCGGCTCAGGTCATGATCCCAGGGTCCTGGGATCGAGCCTCGCATCGGGCTCCCTGCTCTGCGGGAGGCCTGCTTCTCCCTCTCCCACTCCCCCTGCTTGTGTTCCCTCTCTCACTGTGTCTCTCTCTGTCAAATAAATAAACAAAATCTTTAAAAAAAAAATAAAAAAATAAAATAAAATAGCTGCTTAGGCCTGGGGGACACAAGTGTCTGGGGGTCATGCCATCCAACTGGTCACAGCCTCCTAGGTCCCAGGAGAGGTGGAGCTCTCTGGAGGTGGTCAGGCTAGAGATGCAAGACCCTTCCTGTTTCCACTGCAGTGGGATGTAGATGGAGAACTGGGAGGGGATCTGGGTTCTACTCCCAGCTTCGCACCAGCTCACCAAGTGACCTTGAGTAAGGTCCCTTCCCCTCAGAGGAGCTCAGGTTCCTCTCTAAATCTCAGGATTTAAAGTTCTAGAAGTCAATACAGTGCCTGGCTCAGAAGGCTGAAAAACAGGACTCCAAGAAAGAATGCCCTTTGGTCATGCTTAGGCCAGAAGTCAAAGCTGCCAAGAAAAGGAAACATGAGATTAAAGTTCCTATAGTGTTTTCAGGGGAAGGCACTGAAATCGCTTTTGCTTTTTTTCCTCCCCCACATAAAGCCTCAAAAGACCAGAAGTATGTCTCTAGCTGCTTGGTGGTTATCACTGAACACAAAATCCCGACTGGGTGAATCTGGGGGAGGGGCAGGTCAACGTGGACGCAGCATCAACTACACGCCAGGTGCTGCTGCTGGGGCACTTTACCGTGTTCTCTGTAATTCTCACAAAGATCCACTGAGACAAGCCAAGATCTCCAAACTCAGAGAGGGAACCCACACAAGGGCACAGAAGTGGTAAGAACAGTGGTATTTAAAATGGCCACGTGTCTGCCAGCCCCCAAGCGAACTACGCCTCCAGCACACAAGCTGAGGCTGGGACCATCTCAGCAGCCATGTACCACCTGATTAACAAGGGTGGGCTGGGGGACCGAAGGGCTCTCAGTCTCCATCCTGCAGGGCCTGGTCGGAGGTCACACACACCACAAGTAGAAAGTATGGAAGCTTAAAACAAGCTGCGCTTGGTACTTCCCAGCATTTGTTCATCTGGAACAATCCAAGGAAACAATAAAGGCCTAGAATTCCCACAAGAGTTGGAACCAATACAATGCTCAAAGGTCTCTGTGCAGGAAAAAAAATGCACAGACAGAAGAAAACCCGAAAAACAAACAGCATTTGTTTTCTATGAAATATTTTCCCCTAAATTTAACTGTTTTCCAGACCAAAGCTCCATACATTTCACATGGGCCTTTATAATGCAAGTAATAGCCTTTTGACTTATCTAGAATGCTTGGAGAAGGGAGTTTGCCAAGGAGCTATTGCACATTTCCATTTTACAGATAAATAAAATGGGTCCTATGCAACTGGCAGAGAGAGGAACAAAGGCATGATGAGCATTTTCAGATTTCCACGTGAGTGCCCTGGCCCTCGGACATTCAGTGAGGTACGTAACTAGCTTAGATTATGGATTTGTTGACCCTCTAACTTAGTGGCTGAGGTTCTGTACCTTTGGGGGAAAAAACGCTACCTAAGTCCCTTTCACCCAGAGAATGGCATGTTGGAAGTTGTTGGTGTTTTATTGGTGCAGAAAGGTGGCTTGGGAATAAACTCTCTTCCCACCCACCCCATCCCACCCCACCCAATTAACTACCATCACTTCGAGGAAGGGAGAGGGAGCCAATTCTATTTCAAAACCACTTTATCATCTAGACTCCCCACATGCAGGATTATAGGTGTCACAAATGGATCACAGAACACAGGCAATGCAATACCAGTGGTGGAGGAAAAGCCTGGCAGAGATTCCAAGAACAGCTTGTCCAGGGCGTCCTATGGCAGGAGGCCAAGCAGGAAGTGTCTTTCCTAACAGTAGGATGGAGGTATATTGGAAATGGGAGGCCCATCCACACTTCAGGTTCCACTGGAGTTCCAAGACCCAGTGTAACAGGTTCTGGTGGCTAATGTCTCTAACCCCAGACTAAAAGCAGGGTTTGGCAATAGAGATAGTGTCCATTCTCTTCTGGGGCCTAGGAACTCTTCAACCTCCATCCATAGGAAAAGCAAATGCCAAGTATTTTAACTAATTTGGCATCACTTGACACCTCTCCTATAACAGTTGTACCTCTTCTAATAAGGAAAACAGGGATAGAGGCATCAGATGGTAGTTACCACAGAGCCCTGAATTAAACTGACTCAAGTGAAAATTGAGGCCATCGGATGATTGCAAAGCTCAGGAGTCTGATGCAGAAGGCTACGCTTCTCTCTGTGAGGAATCACTTCTCACCACCTAGGGACTGGCAGCAAGGCTGGATTTAACCATGCTAATAGAGGGTATGAATAATCAAACCCTGAAAAGAAGTCCTATATCTGACTCTAGGTCTAAAGGCCAGTTCCCCAGGGCCTACCTGAGTTGCATAGTTTTCAAGGCTTTCAAACGCTACATCTGGGACACCTGGGTGGCTTAGTCAGTTAAGCATCTGCCTTCAGCTTGGGTCATGATCCCAGCTCGAACCTCGGATGGAGTCCCACATCAGGCTCCTTGCTCAGCGGGGAGCCTGCTTCTCCCTCTGCCTGTGCTTATGCTCTCTTTCTCTCTCTCTGACAAATAAACAAAATCTTAAAAAAAAAAAAAGGGGGGGGGGGCTACATCTGCTAGGGAACAAGAAAGTGTTCCTGGCAAAGGAGAGATAGCTTTTAGGTCCACGGGGATTGAGGTGTCGCCTGTATGCTCAGCCTTCCCTGTTTTTCACTCAACAGCTGTAGTAGTGGTGAGCCCTGGGACCTAAGTTCTACTTGGCTACAGGGCAGGTAAGCCCTCCTAGAGCACAGAAGTGCCATATCGAACAGCTAAGACAGAGGTGCCTCTCTGTTCTTTGGTGTCTGGGAAAAAGACCCCGGCCTCGAGCCAGCCGAATCATCACAGTAGTTGGGCCAGGTCCTGAACTGCACTTCCATGATGGAAAAATGACTGAGAGCCATAATTTGGCTAATATTCTCAAATATTTTAAAATATTTTTAAAGACATTTATAAACATAAACATAAGCTCAGTCCCATTCACCACAATCTCTTTAAAAAAGACAATTTAAGATCCAGTACTTGTGATTCTGTTCTCAAGCAAACCTAAAAATAATCTTTGATTTTTCACAAAATCACTGGGGACCAGCCAGTGATCTGGTTATCACTGATCTCATGTGAGTGTGCACCTGTAAAAGTTCTCCTAAAATTATAGAGAAATCAAAGTAATTTTTCCAAAAGAGTACTAAAAATTGTCACTCAGAGAAAACACTAACTGCAAGCTAAAGTACTAAAAAGACTGGACACTAGTTTGGTTTCAGCTAGCATATTTTTTAAAAGTTTCTTCATCAATTTCAACAGCAGGAAGTGCGGGGCTATCAGGAGAGCAAACTGCCCTTGGAGAGGGTGGAACCTGCTTCTGCCAATTCTTTATGCCTTGCATACAGTAAGCCTCAAGTATTAGTAACACGAATGAGGGAATGACAGTGAGCTACTCTGCCCTGGTGAGCCATCTGTTTTTTCACATTTAACATTCCAGGAGGAAAAAAGAAGGCTGAAAAGCCTATTGAAACAAGAGTGTCTTACAAGGGCTTTTTGGGGTATGCGTTTTCTATCTGAAAGCTAGTTGTTTAGATAAAGCACCACAACATGGAGACTTTCACATACCTGTCTTTATTTTGCTTTTATTTGTGATTCAAAGAAAGAAAAAGGTTCACACACGTTAACACAAAGGAGCGTGCATGGCAGGGCTCTCCGGGTGCACACTGATGGCAGCATCAGGTAACACCGCCAGGCCCTCCTCCTCCTCGCTTCCTGGGCCAGTCCTGGTCAGCGCTGCGTCTGTCTAGTGCTCCTTTCGCAGCACTAAGTTCACTGAATGCGGACAGAAGAATACAGGCTTTAGTACTAAGTTCTGTCCTGATCCTGTACTGCGAACACGGGCTGGTGGGGCCCTGCTCACATGGCTGGCTCGACTGCCCGAGCCCTCAACAGTCCTGTTAGTCTCTCATTAATCAGAAATAAAATCAAGTCTCTACTGGAGTCCTGGGGGCAGGGCAAGGAGGGACGGTCTCAAGAAGATGCAAAAGGGACCCTTCCCTCCATGGCTGCTGCAGGCTCAAGGCGGCTTCCTACTGGAAGAGCAGGGCCACGTTAGCGGGACAGGAACTGCGGCAGACGCTTTCATACTGGTGTTCAAGCCACTTTCGTGGGACAGTCCTCCAAATTTCAAAGATACATTTGATGCACTGGCTGAGGATGAGTATGAGAACCAGCCAAAGGAAAGAAAAGAAGTCTTATTTTTATTTTATTTATTTATTTTTTAAAAAGATTTTATTTATTTATTTGACAGAGAGAGACACAGCGAGAGAGGGAACACAAGCAGGGGGAATGGGAGAGGCAGAAGCAGGCTTCCCGCAGAGCAGGGAGCCCGATGCGGGGCTCGATCCCAGGACCCTGGGACCATGACCTGAGCCGAAGGCAGACGCTTAACAACTGAGCCACCCAGGCGCCCCAAGAAGTCTTATTTTTATGCACGAGGGCCGATCATGGGGCAGGGTCCGTTCACAGTCTTCTTTCTGCCTGTGCCAAAACTGCTCAAAAGCTTGACTCAGTCATAAAGTGTGATGAATTTATTTTTTAAAAAGCCCTGCAAAACCATTTTTTTATACGTGCCTCTGTAATACAGTTTTTCTTCTGCTCCTAACTGACTTCTACAGTCCTGCTGGGGACCTTGTCATTTATCCATCCATCCTCCCTCTACCCATCCATCCAATCCTTTATCATGCCTCCCTTCATCATCCATCTTTCCATCCTCCCTCCAGTCTTCCATCCATCCAGAGCTCCCCATGGCCAAAGGCAACTCCCAGAGCATTCACCTACGCCGTGGCAAATCAAGAAAATCACCATAAAGAATAAAACTCAAACATCATTGTGAATGAAAACACATTATTTAAAGTTCTACAACAAAGAGATGAAGGATACTGCCTGGGTTGGACTTCCCCTTTCAGTAAAGACTTCAGAAAAAGTTATTTGCAATTTGGAATTCTAGCTCCCAAATCTCATGTAATAGGAAGTGTGCTAGAATCCAGGTATGAGGCTGGCACACAGAGCTCTCTCATGGTCATCGCCCGGGGTAGAGGAACTTCCTAAAAAGGAAGAAAGACCTGATAAGAGTCTCACTGGGGAGGTGACCCAAATACCCAAAAGGAGAGCAGCTTATCCAAGTTCCTAGCCCTGCCACCACTGGTGCCGGCTGTACTGTGGGGGTTCTGCTGAAGCACTCTGGGTGAGGCTGTTGCTCCCACTTCCTCTTAGAATTTCCATCCAAACTCCTGTAACCTTCCATCAATTACCCCTTATTTACAAGCTATTGTGTTCTCTCTCCTCTCTTACAATTAATTCACAGAATCCCCCGCCCCCCAAACGTCTGGCTGATTGAGGTAGGAGAATAAATGGACTCTCCTTGGTCTTATGCAGCCATATTTGCTATCATCTCGCCACTACCCTGGCTCAAGAGTATTGTCACTCTGCTTCCTTGCACATTAAACATTGGCTCTCCTTTGCTTGGCTTTCAAAGGTCTTCCTTCAAAATTCGCTCCACCCTCTTTAAGTACACTGTAGGTAGGCTGGCCAGTGTCCCGTGAACACACCCTGCCTGTGGATGCCTCTGGGCCTTCCTACGTGGGGTTCCTCTTCCCTCCAATTTAGTTTGAGCCTATCATCTACCAAGGTACCACTGCCTTTTCCGTCCTCCAAATTCATATGAACACTTACTTAAAAGTCAACTGGAACTCAATATACTCCTTCTTTACTGGCTGTTAGTCTTTCCTATGAGCTAGTCACATGTATGTAATCAGACAGTAAATTCTTTGAAGATAAGGATTAGGATGGGTCAAGCACCTAGGAGGCCTCTCTTATTAACCCAGTAATATCAAAGCTATCTCTGTATAAAGCAAACAGTTTAAATTGGCCCTTGGGCAATGAAATCACAGCAAAAAGCCCAAGACCCTCAAGCCTTGCAAGTGGATGTGTCCACAGCTTTGGAAAAAGTCTCCCTTGCAGCTGAGCTCTAAGGAAGCCCATGTTTTCCCCCTGAGATCCAATAGCTCCCAGCTCGTAACCTCGCATTTCACACCTGTTCTGCTAGAACGCAGTTACAGAGGACTTAGCTGAGACCAAGTTATTTGAAACCTGAGCATCTATACAAATTCTCACACTTCTGAATTTCATTTATCTGTTTGAACCTGTAATTTCACTAGTCCGACTTTCAGAACTTCCACCAGAAATTAAAACGCGAAATTCAGAGCCTAGGAAAGAAAACGCACCCTTACAACCAAAATAAAATATTCTGGCAATCCTGGGAACACTGGTTGTGTTTCAGCTACAGGACTGCCCAGCGTCAGACCAGTCTAAAACGATGCTCAGAGCCCCAAAGCAAATAAAATGGAGCTGAACAGCTTTGAAGCTGTTGAGGTACAAAAGGGAGAGTTCCTGGAGATACTTCTTATTCTCAGTCAGACAGTAATGTTACAAACAACAAAAGACATTTTCTAAAGCTCATAGTGTTTGCTTAATTTATTTTTAAAATGCACACACGACCCATGCCAATGCAAACACCAGCAAGGCTGGGAGGACTTTCCTGGCTCCTCTGGGTTTTCAAAAGAGAGTCATGGTAATATCATTAAGCCACAGTTTCCTGACAATCCCCTTCTGGTACAGAACGTACTAATCGGCCAGCGAATGGGGCAGGTTCCTCCGTTCTGCACGGCTTCCTCCCTGGTCACAAATTCTTCTGGAGCTCTTAAAGATGAATGAGGACGTCTCTACAACCTGACACTAGGTGTATAAACTACCTTCAGGGAACAACCAACAGACTTTGCTTCTGCCAGCAAACCTCATCAGAGTGTGGTCTAGAAGAATACTGGACTCACACTGGGTCCCTGGGTTCCAGCCCATGCTCCACCTCCAATTTGCTATGTGAATGTGAGCAAGTCACTTACGACTGCCGTATTATTTTGTCCAATGAAGACTGTAACTAAAGAAGTCATGAGACTGTTATGAATTGAGAATAAGTACAGCAAATGTGCTTTGAATAACATGAAGCGGTTTGTTCACATGTTAGACAGACAGTATTAAGCCCATTCCGGTCTTTGGACCTCTTCTCTGCCTACACCAATGGTTCACAAGTAGGGCAATTTTGTCATCTCCCCGCCCAGGGGACAGTGGACAATGTCTGGAGATATTTTTGGTTGTTACCCTTGGGGTTCGGGAGGTACTATGCCGTGTACTGGGTAAAGGCCAGGAATGCTGCTAAACATCTTATGATGCATTTAGATACCCCCCACTCCTTGCCTCCAGACATACCTGGCCTAAAGTGTCAATAGTCTTAGCACTTTGGCTGAGAAACCCTGCTCTACACTCAGTGGACTACAGCCAGTCTCACAGCATTAAATATAATCCATACGTCAATTCCCAAATTTATATCTCCACCCAGACCTCTCTCCTAAACTCTATATGCAACTTGGATAGACAACAGCCCACCTGACATCTCCATTTGGATATTTAAAGAAATCCCCAGTGTGCCCCAAGTGGAACTCTGGACCTCTCCCCACTTTTTTTTTTTTTTTTTAAGAATTTATTTGAGAGAGAGAGAGAGCACAGAAAGAGTGTGAGAGGGAGAAGCAGACTCCCCGCTGAGCAGAGAGCCTGACGTGGGGCTTGATCCCAGGACCCTGAGACCATGACCCGAGCCGAAGGCAGACGTTTAACTGACTGAGCCACCCAGGCGCCACCCTCTCCCCACTTCTACCATAGCCTTTTCCCTCTCCATTGATGGCAATTCCGTCCTTTTAGTGCTCAGGCCAAAAACCTTGGTGTCATCTTTATTCCGTTCTCTCTTACATCCCACTTCCAAAGGCAGGGGGTTTATTTATCATCTCTCTGCTCAAAACCCTTCAATGGCTTCCTCTGCCCCTCAGAGCAAAAGCCCAAAGCTTTAGAAGGGCCCACAAGGCCCTCCATGATCTGGTTTCCATCCTCTGACTTCATCTTTCTCTACTCTCCTCTTCCTTCACTCTGTTCCTTAAACAAACCAGGTAAACCTCAACCTCAGGGTTTGTATTGGCTGTCCCTTTGCCTAAAATTCGCTTTCTCTAGATAGCTTTTGCAGAAATAAAATGACTTTTTTTTTTTTTAAAGATTTTATTTATTTAACAGAGAGACAGAGAGAGAGCACAAGTAGGCAGAGAGGCAGGCAGAGGGAGAGGGAGAAGCAGGCTCCCCACAGAGCAGGGAGCCCGACGCGGGGCTCGATCCCAGGACCCTGGGATCATGACCTGAGCCGAAGGCAGCCGCTTAACCGACTGAGCCACCCAGGCGCCCCGAAATAAAATGACTTTAAAGGGGATAAGGTAGCCCCTAAGTATGTTCTAGTTCTAAAATATTAAGCATGTTCAAAGGGAGATTTTAAGTTCATTCCAGAAAAGTAAAACTTCAGAGAATACAGACAGGCTTTGTGACTTCAAGAGACATAGGTGTTGCTGTCACAAGAGTGACTTAATGGAAATTTCAATGTCAACAAAAATCTAAACCCAAGTAACTATGGAGGTTCTAGGGATTTCTTTTCCCTTGGGAGGCTGGAGAGAAAGACTGGTTTCTATAGTTGCCATAATAGCTTGTGAGGGGAGGGGGCTTAGTAGTAGAGAAGTCACATAATATTTAGTCAATAACTGGCTTGATCTTCATGTGAAATATTACACTATATTATAGAAAGCATTCTCTCCCTAGCCCACAGCTGTTAGCTCAGCTGGTAAGAATATGAACTTGAACACTATTTATGACCGGGAAGCAATGTAGTACACTGTTGAGAGAGCAGGCTAGGAGTCAAAAACAATTGCTTTTGTTCATACCCTAGTTTTACCATTGCTAGCTGCATGACCTTGAGCAAATCACGGAACCTGTGTACTTCACGCCGCAGCAACTGTAAAGGAGGGAAAAGAGCAGCCCCCGCACCACGTGCTGTCGTGTGCACTAAATGAAGTAATGCCTATCGAACACTGAGCCTGCTGCCTCTGAGGAGCAAATGCTGGGGGTGGGGGGAGGAAGGGAGTGACTGGCATTTGTGTAATAAACTTTGTAGAACTACTTGGCTCCTTACATTGATAATTTTAATAAAAATTAAATTTAAAAAGTTCCTGGCACAGTGCATGGACATAGTAAGTGCTCAATAAATGGTAGTTTGATAGCTCTGATTACTGCATTCGGATTGGCCTCTGCCTGGGTGTCCTGTGCTTTTGCTACCCGTCCCTTGCCAGAAGAAAAAGTTGGATAAAATATCAAGTGACGCAAGTTTTTCTTCTAGCTTCTCCTTCAACCACCTTTAATTTTTTTTTTTTTTTTTAAGATTTTATTTATTTATTTGACAGAGACACAGCGAGAGAGGGAACACAAGCAGGGGGAGTGGGAGAGGGAGAAGCAGGCCTCCCGCTGAGCGGAGAGCCCGATGCGGGGCTCGATCCCAGGACCCTGGGATCATGACCTGAGCCGAAGGCAGACGCTCAACAACTGAGCCACCCAGGCGCCCCTGTAAGCCTTTTACGAAAGGGTCGGCATCTGAGAGCAAAAACTCAAGTCTCATGGTAGTGGGAAGGTCACACTGCCCTCTAGCCCCTCACATAACCAATGAGCCCAGCTACAGACACCAACCACCCGCCTTCTGGTCAAATTCAGGGCCCTCTGAACTGGGCAAATGTTGAACCCAATTCCATTATGTCACCCCAAACTCACGCCTTATTATGATGTTAAACTGACTGGCTACTTTAAAGTAGGTAATAAGATCCACCAGCCATTATATCCTCAGGCCCACAGAGCAAAAGATTTGCCTTGTGCAAACCTCCCCCGGTAACCTCTACCATGATTTCTAAACTCTCACCTAAATAGAGGGAAAGTAACTCCTCTATGCCTTAGTCAACAGAGAGAGCAGCAGGTTAGGAGAGAGCTGACTTCCGATGCAATAAAAGCAGACTGACTCCTGCTCTAGCTGCAGATCCAAAACATACTCAAGGGTGGCTGTCAGAGACAGGAAGAGAAGCAGGTGGGAATGTGGGCAGGCAGGGCAGACGGCACTCGGCAGTGGCTGACGCTGGAGGAGCACGATGAACCTCCCCACAAAATTAATAACAAGTTTCTCCTTCTGAACCAGCATTTGGCGGAAGTAATAACAGTGGCTCAGACTGTAATCCAGTTTAAAGGAGGAGTACATGACATATACCAGCTCCAAACATTTTCTTAAAGTAAGGACAAACACAAAATAGGAGCCAAAGGCTAAGTAACAAAATAAATGAGTTTGGGATTCTTTTCAGCTCCCCCAGGGTAAATTATTACTCTTTTTTTTTGGAGAAAGGAAGCGAAGCATTTGGCCTTCCTCAAGTACAGCCCCTTGGTTTTTGACAGCCATACTCTTATTATCATCTGTCCTGAATCAGACTGTTTGGTGTCTTTTTTCTCTGTAAGGTCTTCTCAGAAAACATTTAGAGATTAAAAAAAATACTGCCAAATAAGGAAAAAAAAGCATCTAATTTTAACAGGACTTATTTTCTCCTTCCACACTTTTATAAATTGTTTTTTTACTATTCTCACACCGTCCAAACAGAAGCTATCCTGGCCTCCAGGGATGAGTCAGAGAGCTAGAATTCATGGCAAGACTAGCTTGAGTCAACAGAGTGAGCACCTATCCTACTGTGACTGTTTGTCCTCAGAGGCTCTCGAGCTAATCACATAAAAAGGGCTCAGTAAAACAGCACCTACCGTTCATCAATACTTGATCTGACTGTTCACATGGGACAGGTCAGCCACAACTGAGCCGACAAGGAGGTCAGCCAATTTCTAACAAAGGATTTATGAATATTTGGAGCAGGTCAGCATATACTTACTTTTCTGACTCCCTCTGACAGCTCTCACACAGGGAGGGGCCAGGCCCTCTGGGTTGTGGGATGGAGCTAGAGCTGGCATTCCCACCCAGGGCTTCCCCCCCGACACGGAGCACAGAGTCCGGAGAGCTTATGGTTATTCAAGTACAGCTGGGGAAGGACTCCCGGGGTGTCCGGTTCCTGGCACTGACATATGTGCCATTATGTTGACATACCATGCAGCCCTCATAGAGCAGGTGCATGAAGCAATCTTTTCATTTCATCCTACCAACCTTAGCAAGTTAAACTGTAACTATGGAGGCAGCAGGAAGCCATATGTGCCTATTATAGCCATGGTCACGGGCTTCCAAGAGCATCATGTTCTTTCCCAGCCTTAATGGCAGACAGGGAATTTCTTTAGAGTAAGTCAAATCTATTGTCTACTCTGATCCCTGACACCAGGGCATCAGGTTCCGCTCCCCATAAAGATGGCATCTGGGGTGAACTGAAAACACATGCTCCAACTCTAGAGCCCAGGGGTTTCTTTCATTCTTTCCACTCACTTATAAATAAAAGGGTGCTAATTATTATAAACACCACAAAGTTTCTGCACCTAAGTTCTTATTTTTACTAACCAGGAAAAGAAGTCACTACTTTAAAGACTCAATGGACAAGGTACCTCCCCACAAAGATAATAACAAGTTTCTCCTACTGAACCAGCATTTGGCGGAACACAGTCAAAATGTGCAGTTTGTGTATGGCTCAAGTCTTCAAAAAGAAGATGCCATGAACAATCTTCAGTTTACATTAGAGCCACTTATTTCAACCCTGCTGTTTTTCACTCCTTGATGATACTGATCATCAACTCAGTAAATGCTTTCACTCAACACAGCCTTGAGCCCAACAGGAGGATCTAGGGAGAGCCCAGGTTCACCTACTAATAAGACACATTTTAGTAATGTGGCACCTTGGACTGGAATCCCAGGTCTGCCTCTCAAACAGCTATGTAATATTGAGCAAGTTCCTAAGTCCCTTGGAGCTTTTGTTTTCCTGTCAAAAAAATGAGATGATCCATGTGAAGTCCATGGAAACACACCTGGCACATAGGAAGAGTTAAAATCTAACTTTGGTATACCTGATCTCATCATTGTATCAATTATACCCTTCAAGTATACCCTTGAGCAGACTCAAGCACGCCTGTCTTTAAAAATAAACAAATCTATATTCTCAAGTCAAACACAAATGTCTAGAATTATGAATAAGCTCTGCTTTAAGATACC
Source organism: Phoca vitulina (assembly GCF_004348235.1). Lineage (NCBI taxonomy): Eukaryota > Metazoa > Chordata > Mammalia > Carnivora > Phocidae > Phoca > Phoca vitulina. The sequence continues at coordinate 47,736,381 of NW_022589714.1, read as the reverse complement.
CATTTAAGTACAGTCCCAATTCTTGTCAAAGCCATCTGTGATGATTCCATCCACTGCTCCTCCAAGGAAAGCCCTGCAAATGACTGAACCCACCTTTCACTGTCTATCACCCATATCTCCGGACCACACGTCTCTTACGCACTCTGCCCTCAGCACTTAAACTGTTCACTGTCCTTCCTGTCTTTCCAAATCTATCCTTTGAAAAGCCCTTTCCATCAACTCAATCTCTTCTTCCTCTCTGCCCTAACTCTAATTCACAGCCATACACAAACTGCACATTTTGACTGTGTTCTTGTCTCTCCAGACTTTTTGACTGAATTGTTCTCTAATTGCTGCGTCCATGTTTCATCTCCCCTACCGTACTGTAAGCTGCTCGCTGATAGGGGCAAATTCTTTTATTTTTCAAGTCTCCCACTGATCAATGTACACTGACCTAAACAGTGCACAGAGTGTTAATAAATACTTAGTGATGTTTGTCTACACCCTAACCCTATTCCTAAGGAGCTTTAAGAGGTGGAGCTGACTCAACTTTAACAAGAAATGCTTTCAGAGAAATTGCCAGATGCTCACATAAGTGCATTCTGAATACGAGTCTGCTTAAATTAAGAAACAAGAAGGGGTGCCTGGGTGGTGCAGTTGGTTAAGCAAGCATCTCACTCTTGATTTCGGCTCAGGTCATGATCTCACAGTCGTGATCTCAGGGTCATGAGATGGAGTGCTGCACTGGGCTCCTCACTCAGCGAGGAGTCTACTTGTTCTTCTCCCTCCTCCTCTGCTCCTCCCCCCACCTCTAAAAATAAATAAATAAAATATTAAAAAAAAAAAAAGCAAGCAAAGGAAGAAACAAGGGAGGCTCCAGTTTCTCTTTGGGACCTAAGTGCCACATTTTCAATGCATTATAGCCAATAGTCTCCTTGAATATCATCTATCTCCAATAAGAACCTTTTCTCTGTGTGTTTTTTTTTTTAAGATTTTATTTATTTGACAGAGAGAGACACAGAGAGAGAGGGAACACAAGCAGAGGGAGTGGGAGAGGGAGAAGCAGGCTTCCCGCCGAGCAGGGAGCCCGATGCGGGGCTCAATCCCAGGACCCTGGGATCATGACCTGAGCCGAAGGCAGATACTTAATGACTGAGCCACCCAGGCGCCCCTTCTCTGTGGTTCTTGCAAATACTACTTCTAAATGATTCTACAGAGTTCATAAAAAAAAAAAAAAACCAACTAGGTAACATACCATGAATTCACCAACCTCAAGAAATCTCAATAGCCTCTAGCCTCACCATAGCACAGTCCTTAAAAAAAAAAAAAATGGTAGGACCTCAACTAAGGCTGGTACGTAATCCTTTCTGACTCTCTGCCAACCCCACCCCAGCTCTCACTCCCAAGGCCAGGGCAATCATCACAGAATTGGCGAGAAGGCATCAGTCCCTAAAGAAACTGCAAACAACTAAGAGGTTCACAACTTAGGAAGATGAGTGCAGTGCCCTGGCCAAGAACACCAGCCATCTCCTAAGACCACAATGACTACTGAGCCAGGCACCTCACAGTTGGGAGAGGGGGCTTCCATTATACAAAGCACTGGAGCAACTGGTTTTGCCTCCTGCAACTTGCATCTTCCCATTAAACTCAACTGCAAATTCCAGTTCTAACAGGACATGCTTATCCTAGGGCTTGGCTCACTTACCACCTAGAACAGTCATACTCTGGATGGTTAAATTTAAGGAGGAGAAATCTGGAGAAACAGGAGCTTAGAGGAAAAGCCTTTTATTGTAGTGTGAAGTCTTAACTCAAATACAGGCAATTTACTGTCTTGCCAATTAACTTCTCTTATATCCTGTACAACTAACGTGACTCCACAGAATCCTTTATAACAACCATCCAAACAACCAAAAAAAAATCAATCCTTTGTTACACCACTAGTGAATGAAGTCTCTCTTACTAGACTGTGTGCAGAAATAGGATTCACATCATCAGGTTTCTTTTCTTAATTTGCCTCTTGATCTGGACCATATATAAAGCACTAGTCAGAAAAAATACCATTCTTACAACAGACAAGCAATTTGTCCCTCAAATAAACATCAGTTTTATTTTTCAAAATTTGAGGGTAAATGCCAACATGACGCAACGGCAGACTTAATGGTTTTAGGATTGTTCAGGGGGGATGCTGGGCCTAATACACAGCATTATTAATCAGAGGAGAATGCACAGGAATGCTCACAGGCCCACACCACATGAAACACCTAGAACAGTGAGCTCTCAGCATCAGGGCTTTACTCAACCAACCCAAACCAACAACCAAGAACCATCATCACCTTAGCAGACTGTGGAAGACACTGTTTAATCAGCTAGCAAGGAGAGAAGCAGGTCAAGAAATCAAACACCCAGAAGAATGTCTCAGAACAATCAGAATATTTAAAATCATGGTGAACTCAACAAACAATTCTCTCACTTACTGCCCCACACATAAAAAGTCAAAATATCACTTGGGCCACTCTGGGTTGTGGGTGAGGAGGCAGATGGGCCATAAGAGACTGAAAATACATCTACAAGAAGACATGCAAACAAGCTAAGTAAAGCAAAAGCCCAACAACAATATTTAGGATAAATAATAGACTTTGTCTTTTTTCCTTGGAAAAAAAAAAGCCCCACCCAAAGCCAAAACAAGAACAAAAACAACAAAGAAGGAAGAGATTCCAAAAGCATGTTGTTGTTCTAGGTTTAGTATACATTTACACTGGAAGGAGAGCTGGTGATATTTTGACTTTCTTTTTTTTTTTTTAAATGCTAAAGGTAAATAACTTTGTTCTTTCAACACCCAAACCAGAGCAGAGAGACAGTAGTAAATTATAAATGTGGATAAAGTAACATCCACAGGACATGAAGATTGGGGGGGGAGGGGAGAAGGGGTAGGTTTTTGTATTGTTGCTGTTGGCAGGAGAGCTAAGCAGTCTTAAAGAACATTCTAGGCTTCTAGGTTTGCCATGAAAGGGTATCACAAGTCCCAAGGCCCACCACCTACCCCTTCTCCTCTTCTCCGAGGGCACCTACCTTACTGTAAGTCACTACTGATAAGTTGTTTGCGTGACTGCTGGGGGACAGATTTACAGAGTTCTGTGAGAGTCTATTCTCATCTTGCTCGGTTTGGTCAGGAGCAGGAGCCCATGTGTTTTTGCTGATCGAGTCGAACCCGGAACCCCCAGGGTCTTTTAAGTTGTTTTCATCTGATTGTCGGTTCTTTTGGGGAGAGGCAAACGGGTTGAAGTTTCCTTCTACCTTGCGATGTGGCTGTGTGTTGAACTCCGTTTCAAAAGATGACAGCTGCTGCGTTACTCCTAAAAGTCCACCCACCTCCACACTGAGAATCACCCAGATGACATCTGAAACAAAAAGGCAACTCATGTCAATGACAGGTCCAAAGCAGCCACCACCAGAAACCCCAAATGTCACCCAAACCATAGGAAGCAATGTCCTTTCATATGCTAATTTTAAAAGCAAGCTGACAAAGTAGCCCAGTACATTTGCACTGTATGCATTTCTACATTGTTGGTAATGTCACATTCAAACTCCAGTGTACATTCAGTACAGGTCTATGGTAAGACTCATGAAAGTATTTGTTAAAAGGTTACTAGTTGATTCTGATGCACAGCCATATTTGGAAATCACTGCTCCAGAGAACAATGATCTATAGATAGAAACCTAAAAATTGTTTTCCCAGAATTATAAGCTTTTTGTGGTTTTTGCTTTAGCTTGAATGTATGTAACTTAGAAAACTCAGGGCAGGCATAATTCTTGAGCCAAAAAATACTTATAATTCCTAGAATTGCAACTTATCAAGGACCCCCTTCCCCCCATCTCTTTGAGCAATTTAGAGTAACAACATATTGTCCAAACTAGGATAAGAGTAAAGGGGGAAACAATTAATAATGACACCAGGACACATGTGAAAACCAGCGCTAACTCTGACTATTAAGGCAAATATCACCTGGATTTTCTTTTCTAATGATCTATGTGATCAAAGGATACCAAAAATTTAGTATGTCCCAGGCTTTCTGAAATAATCCAATTTAACACCACTTTGCCTTTGTCATACAGGGAAACCCCACCATCTACACTGAAACCATAATAGATTTGTTTTAAAAAGGTACACCACAGGACTTTTGGTCATAATTCAGTTATTTCCTCAACTGCCGAAGCTGAGGGTTCAAACAAAAGAATAGAGAGACAGTTTCCTTTGATGTTCTGCACCTCAATTTAGAGAACAGTGACATCAACTTTCCTGCTGGAAATCTTTTAAAAAGCACCACTACAGAAAGGCCAAGAAGCTTTTAAGTGTAACCCAGCTGAAACAAATGTGAAAAGTTGTCCAAGGCTCCTAAATAACTGCTGAATGGTTGATAAGAAAAGGCTAATAAATTTCATCAGTTACCTACACAGAAATACAGATAATATTAAGACTAGGAAAAAAAACCAAAAAACCACCAACACTAAAAAGAATAGTGAAAGAAACTGAGGAAAACCCTCTTGGGCCGTGCTTATTCTCAGTTTTCAATCTGGGTTCGGTATCTGATGAAGGCCATAAATACTCTATTTGTGTTTAGTGGTTTGGAAACTCCATTAACAACTTGGATGCCTGTGAACAGCTAGGAGCCAGAACCCTAGTAAAGTGGAAATGCAGTGACATCTGCTGTTCACTTCTGGAATTAGCAACTCTGCAGCCTCTAGCTGCGCAAGCGTGACTCCTAGGAATGGTAATCCATTCCAGACACAACTTTTCATGATGGCAAATGTGAATCCTCATGTGAACTAGTGCCACAGGAGCTCAACCTGTTAACACTGTAAGCCAGGATACGCAGCACACCACTTCACTCGGAAATGTGGGACGGTGCCAGGAATACTGGGTCAGAGGACTTTCATTCAAAGCTCTAAGTCAATCTCATAAACCAACATGACGTAGGCCTTAAAGAACAATTGCAGGCAGCTGAGGGAGATTCATTCCATGCTCTCCTAGCCTAGCTTTCTAACCAAAGGCAACATCTCTTCACTCTGTTGTTCATTTTCCCCCAATAGATATGCCCTATCTTACAGGTTATTAGTTCTTACTTCTCTTTCACCCATCTATTTTCCAAAGTCCTTTTGTAATTCCTGATATGTTTCACATACTCAGTTACAGGTCATATGCTTCCTTCACTTTGTTCAGGAAACTAAATGCTTACGAGAAGAGAAAGGACAGTCTTCAGAAGACTGTTACCAGTATATGAGACTAAAGACATTTTTTGCCCTGGCTTTAAGAACTAAAGCTTCTTTCATACAATTCATTGGGCCTTATCATACGTAAGCAACTGCATTCTCTCACCTTGGCTGTTCTTCTGTACTGCTCACAGATTTTACATAGTAGCTCTGAAGAGGTCATTTAAGAAACCACTGATTTATAAACACCAACAGTGAACACTCCAGTTCTGATCCTCCCAAGTTATTACCATGATGGGTCATTATGGATAGCAAAATATACCCTCTACGGGGTACAATCTAACCCATCTAGGTACTACTGCTAGCCCTCATGTTTCAGAATGTGTTCATCCCATGCATAGTGTGCATGAATGAGTGTGTTATTTAAGAAAAAAGGGTGATAAAAATGGACCAAATAAGCTTGTTTCAGAGAGGCTGACCATTTCCAATTCTTCCCAGAATGCCTTAATTACTGAGATAGGAACTGCCAGCCACATATTTTACTATTTGTGATGATGAAATCATAGCTGTAAGGAATCTTAGGGGTCATCTAATGGAATGGCTGCACTTTCTAGATAAAGGATCTGAGGTCTGGAGGTAGAAGTGACAGGCCCAAGATCAGACTTCGAGGTAAAGCCAACTTACATGATGACTGAGAATGCTCAACTCTCAGAATAGCTTTTACAAGGCTGCCTGGGTGGCTCAGTCGGTTAAGCATCTGCCTTCGGCTCAGGTCATGATCCTATGACCCTGAGATCGAGCCCTGCATCAGGCTCCCTGCTCAGTGGGAAGCCTGCTTCTCCCTCTCCCACTCCCCCTGCTTGTGTTCCCTCTCTTGCTGTGTCCCTCTGTCAAGTAAATAAATAAGATCTTAAAAAAAAAAAAAAAAAAAAAGAATAGCTTTTACAACTCATACTTATTTTTCCTCAACAGGAACTTGGGAACCAAGAACCTAGGGAACTACAGCTATAGTTAAGTCAGTCCCATTTCCCAGGCCATAGTATCTTTACCCACAAACATATAAGATCTTCGGTGCCAATAATAAGAATGGGCCAACAGGATGTCCTAGAAAAGTAGCCAATAAAGTAGAATCAAGTGCCAAGCCTACACATTCAGGGCTTAGTAAGCAAATTGAGAAACTGATTTTAGAATGTCTTGCCTTAAGATGGTTTTTAAAAAGCACCTGAGCCAGGACTTTGGAACTAAATGGTACTGTAAATAGTTTCATTCAACTCGTCCGTTTTACATATAAAACCTTTAATAAGTACATAACTTTAATAATAAATATAAACTTCCTTTTGTAGAAATGTATAATAAGTTACTAAAGAGAGAACATGAACTTTTTATTTCTTAAGTTTAGATTATCAGAAATGCAGAGTAAAAGGAAAATATTTTGGGGCTCTTGGGTGGCTCAGTCAGTTGGGCATCCAACTTTGATCTCAGCTCAGGTCCTGATCTCGGGGTCATGAGTTCAAGCTCCCCATTTAAAAAAAAAAAGAAAAGAAAAGAAAATATTTTACTTGAAGCCCAACTCCATAATCTTAATGAACTATGCTGATGTACAAAGACATCTCAGATTATGGTAGGAATGTTAAAAAACACTGCATATATCCAAAGGCTAGAATCACAGATCAAATGACATGATAATAAACATAAACAAACATCCATGATTTGTCCACTACAACAGAATTGCTAAAAATCAGTACAATATTCAAACGGGTATATTTGTTTCTTGAGGGGTTATGGGTTATAACCCATGCACAACATGGGTACATGTATACTGGGGTTGAATAAGTAAATGAACAGTGAAATGCTGAGAGCAAGGTTTCTCATTGTTAAAGAAGGATATCACAGATGAGCAAGAAAGGAAGGCATTCTAAAATGAACTCTGTGGTACTGGATTAAAGTCAGAGACATCAGTATCAACTCATGTTTATCTTAATATATATACAGATGAAGAAACACAGAAACAATGATAGATACGTCTGTTTACAGAGGTTAGTATGCATACACACGTTACCCAGCTCTGTCTGCTGAGAAGGCCTAAAGTAATGACAGCCCAGTAGCACCGAACATATCCAGTGCCCAGTGGTTTCTGAATAGCATTCTCTAAAAAAAAAAAAAAAAAAGTTCCTCAGAGAAATGGCTGATTCTGGGGCTAAGACATGGAAAATATGAGATGAGCCTGGAATATCTTTGTAGTATCAGAAAGTAAGAAAGTGTTTAAAAAAAAAAAAAAAAAAGGACAGAGTATGTCATAGGGATAGGAGATACCTGAAAGAGCTCCTTCTGGCCAAAGCCGGAATAATTTGGGCAATAAAATAAATAACATAGTATTAGATTATAACTCAAAAGTATAAAATAGAATACATGAGTCCATAGTGACATAAATAAATGACTAAATAAATGGACAAGTAGAGGGGCGCCTGGGTGGCTCAGCTGGTTAAGTGACTGCCTTCAGCTCAGGTCATGATCCCAGAGTCCTGGGATTGAGCCCCGCATTGGGCTCTCGGCTCAGCGGGGAGCCTGCTTCTCCCTCTGACCCTCTCCCCTCTCATGCTGTTTCTCTCTCGCTTGCTCTCTAATAAATAAATAAATAAAATCTTAAAAAAATAAATGGGCGAGTAGAGACAAATTTCTTTACATAAGAACTGCAAATATATGTACATATTCCCCCCTTCTAAGAGATGGAGCTTAATTCTATATATCCCCCAACCTATCCTGAGTGTGAGACAGACTTAGTGATTTGCTTCCAAAGAATAGAGCAGGGAAAGAGAATAATAGTAACTTTACAACAGAGAAACTGGCAACCAAAAATTTAATCAAGTGACCAATGTTAGTATCATCAGTGATGTTATGTAAATATCAGGTACCCCCTGGTAAGGTACTTCACCTCTGCAGTATTCTTCCCCAAATCTATAAACATCAGTCTAAATTGAGGAAAACATCGGAAAAGCTCAAACTGGGGTACATTATAAAGGATACCCGCCAGTATTCCTCCAAATGGTCATGGGTCATGAGAAACAGAAAAGATTGAGAAACTGTCACAGATCAGAGGAGACTGAAAGACAAGACAACTACATGTAATGTGGTGTCAGAGACTGGATTCCGGAAACAGAAAGAGGTCATGAATGGAACAACTGATAAAATCTAAATAAAGTCTGTGCTCACCTCGGCAGCACATACACTAAAATTGGAACGATGCAGAGATTAGCAGGCCCCTGCGCAAGGATGACACGCAAATTCATGAAGTGTTCCATATTTAAAAACCAAAAAAAAATCTTAATAAAGTCTGGAGTTAACAGTAATGTGTCAACAGTAATGTGCCAATGTTGAGGTCTTCATTCTAACAAGTCGTCCATTCAAACTAGACACATGAGTTCACTCCTATGTGCAACCCTTCTCAGTACTGCCAGTAAGGGCCAGTTACTAGTCTTCAGAGGGAACAGCAACAACTATACCAATGAGCCATCATCTTGCTGTGCATGTTAGACTGAAGCTGCCCAATGTCTTCCAGAGCACGTATCTGGCCTGCACAAACTGCAGACAGAAGTCACTTAAAGAAAGCAATAATCTGCCACATCAGTATGTTCCACTTGGGTCTGGGCTTCCCAAGGGAAAAGGCCAGGGGACTTGAGAAAGCACAACTTTTACAAATTCAGTTTACAAAGACACCTCAAAGTGGTTCAAACTGTGGCTAGGACTGAAATCTTGTAGGCTTCTGATCCCTAAAGCAAACGCCTTGGGCTTGTCCCAAGGAGTCGTGAGACAAGAATGCCACAACACCAGGAAACACAGCCTGGCTTTAGTCAGCATGCACATGGAAGACTACCATGGAGGTCACATCTAGGTTTGGAGGTGGTGGATTCGAATCCTTCCTAAAGCTCAACGCATCTTCAAACAGGAACCTCATATTTGCCCTGAGGATTAAGAAACAACTTGGATCTGGAGAGGTACGCAGGCTCTAGTCAACTGCTGAGCTACAAGCTGTAGGTTCACATTTCAGTTCCATACGAGGGCTGAGTACATATTGCCTACGTTCTGTGCCAGAGGCTTGAAAGGAGAGTCTGAGCACTGCCAGTCTATGGACTGAAACATTCCTAGACAGGAAGCAGTGCAAAGGTCAGTATTATGAGCAAGTCTCAGCATATTTGTGTCTGTCTCTTGGAACTACCAAGGCAGCAGTGTGTGTGTACTACTGGGAAAAGGAGGCACTTCCAACTGTCAGCACTAATCTGCCTAGTCTCAACTTCCAGTCTACATTTCCACATTATTTACTCAACATAGAGCTGCCATGACAATGCCCAAGCACTCAGATACTTTAACTTTGTCTATCAACACACCACCTACCTCAGCATCTAAAGGGGGAGAAGGGTAGAGCCAGGCTCCAGTTCATCAGCTGCTCTGAGTGATGGCTGAAGGACTGCCTCTGCTCAAACTCTGTTCCCTACCCATCCTCACTCCCCACCCCACCTTGCCACAAATGCATTAGAACCTTGTTCCTTGGTTTTAGTATTATTCTCAGGAATTTCCTTTTAAAATGCAAATGCCCCCAAAGGAATATATTAAGCTACCCTAAACTCATCAAATCAACCACTAGGCAAAACTCACAAAGGGGAGAAGAAAAGGGCCTAAGAAAGAGCAGTGAAAGCCTGGATGAGACGAGATGGTGAAGGCCCGGGTGAGGGGCTCAGAACGAAAAGTTGAAATGGCAACAACAAAGAAACTATTCCTACTTCTCAATTTTCCTGAATCATGCCCTATTTAAAAAGTATGAGCTTTTAACCTTAATTTGGGGGTAGGTTGGGGGACTACAGTGATCATTTACCCACTTAATTACTTGCTTCAGTCTTAGGAAACAAGAATCTCTACTTCCCAAATCCAGAAAATCTGTGCCCTTGAACTGTAAGAGTAAAAACATCTAGATCAAAGATGAAAATCAGCTCAGAATGAAAAAGAAAAAAAAACCCTACCCTTAACTGGGCTGAAAGGACAGACACTTATAAAGGCAGGTGCAAAAATAAAACATTTCTCCCAAGGTCATGCAGCAGCTACAAAATGCTGTAACAACCCTCTGAGTGACTACTGCTTTCTTACCAATGATGCCCCCAGACCCATTTCGTTGTAGCATCGATTACTGAGGATTGTTAATTGTTAAACTGCCCCTGCCTCAAGATAGCACCCAAACCCTAAATAATCCTCCCTTCTAATCCTGCCTCAGAAATAGCAACCAATCCAAAATTGACCCCCCATCTCCCTTAGAGCGTTCTCAGAATCCTTCAACAGGAACCCAAACCTTACGGAGGCTGCCTCCCTCCTCCCTCTTGTTGTGTGGCATTCCACAGTTCCCCTGGACAGCCTGCCCTCACCGTATTACACCAATAAATTCTGGTTGTGTCAGCCTTCAGGCTTGTTTCAGGCGACCTTTGAAACAAGAAGCCTTCCTCTCTTCCCCCTCCCAGCTTCAACTTCTAGATGCAGAGACTCCACCCCTTCCTACTTCCCGGCTGCACACACCGCCCTGCCCTCTCAGGAAGCGGGCCAGCTGGCCCAGCCATCAGCTGATACCACAGGAAAGAGGAAAAAAGAGAGAAGCAATAGCCTCAAGAATAAAGAAAACCCAGGAGCATATGGTGTTCTAGGAGCCTAGTCACAAGTGTTTCAAGGAGGACAGAGTCATCAATTGGGTCCAGTGCAGCTAATAATTCAAGTAAAGTTGAGAAGTGAGAAAAAAAGCTTTGGAGGTAGCATCATGTAGGTCACTGGTGTTTTGAAAAGAGCAGTTCAGTGGAGTGGTGGGGAAAGAAGCCCGATGGGAAGAATTTAGGAATCCAGAAATCAAGAGGTGGAGACAGCCATTACTGATTCAAAATTTTCCAAGGAGTTTTGCTATGAAGGAGAGCAGTGAAATGGGGAAGAAGCTGGAGGAAATAACAGCATTATATGTTAGAGCAAGAGATTTTTGGAAACTTGAATGTCCATCAGTAGTGACTGGCTAGAAAAATGATAACACATCTACCTAAGGGGATACTGCACAGCCATAAAATGGAATGAAGATTTCTAGAGCGATCTCTAGAATATATTAAGTGGGGGGGTGGGGGAGTAAGATGCAGATCAGTATCTATATAGTTATGATACTTTTGTGTAAGAAAAGGATCAAATACTGGCTAGTATTTGCAAGACAAAGCAAAACAAACAACACTGTACAGATAAACCATAAATGAATAAATAAAAACGGGTATCTGGCTGAAGGAGGCAGTAATGGGGAGACTCCTCTAAATATATCATTCCTAAATTGTGACTTAGGAATAGTAGAAATGCCTTAGATACTGAAAAAAATTAACAACAAAAAGAAAACAAAAACAGACAAAAAAACCTAGGTCAAAGGAAGACAGTAAGAACTGGAGATAAATTTTGTAGGATGGTGATTGGCATAGGATAGGTGCACAATAAACAGCAAATTATTTATGCACAACTACTTAGCACCATTTAAGTAGTGTTAAAAAACAAACAAAAAGGGACGCCTGGGTGGCTCAGTCGATTAAGTGTCTGCCTTCAGCTCAAGTCATGATCCCACGGTCCTGGGATCGAGTCCCACATGGGGCTCCTTGCTCAGGGAGCCTGCTTCTCCCTTTGCCTGCTGCTCCCCCTGCTTGTGCTCCCTCTGTCTCTCTCTGACAAATAAATAAAATCTTTAAAAAGAAAATGTTTATTGTGTTGCCCTGTTGGAAGTCAGTTAATGTTAAGAGTAAAGTCTGATGATTGGCTGTGTCTAACTATAGCTGAAGGACTGTAACAATAACAGTAAACAAAAAGCAGAAAAGACCTCCTTACCTAGGCAAGTTAACATTCAATGCTGTAATTTAAAAATCAATTACTTTGATAAGATTGGGCATTAACTTGTCAGTAAACACCACCTGTGGTATGGAAGACAACACAACAAAACAGTAACCAGTTTTCAACCATATTACTTTACAGCAGTCTGCTCTGTAGATTACCTACATCAAGATCATGTGGCTTGCATGTGAAAAATACAGATTCCTGGGTCCCTAACTACAATGAACTAAAATAAGTTTCATATATGAAATGTAAAAGTTTAGGATACCTATAAGAAAGGTATATAACCATTAACTTTCCCTTCTCATTCATTAGTTTCACTGAAAGCAACTAGAGCACCAACTCCTTCCTCTAAAAATTGGCAACTGAAGGTAAAGAATTAAGCATTTAATCTAGCCTTATTATAAAACTGAATTTCAGAATGTCATTGTTGATGATGAAAACTTCTTTTTTTATCCCAGAACTATTCCAGCTAATGTATATGGAAGAAATAATCACTTTGTAACCCCTGATGAAATGATTCAGGCAATAATCATCAATGAATGAAACCATTAGGCAAAAGGTTGGTTGACAGGGAGGACCTCTGCAATGGAGGGGTCCAGCTATCACTACTTGATCCTTTGATTGCTCTTAGCATCACTAAAGCTCTAACAATTTTCAATAGCCAAAACAATTTTGAAAAAGAAGGAAGCTGCAAGTCTCACAATTCCTAATTTCAAAATTTATTATAGCACTACAGTAAACAAAACAGTGTAGTATTGTTAAAAAGATGTACAGACCAAGAGAAGAGAAGAGAGAGTTCAGAAGTAAACCCTCACATATATGGTCAAATGATTTCTGACAAAACAGGCAAGGCCATTCAAAGGGGAAAGGACAGTCTTTCCAACAAATGGTGTTGGGAAAACTGAATTTCATATGCAAAATAATGAAGTTGGACACTTACCTCATACCATATACAAAAATTAACTCAAAATGGGATCAAAGACCTAAACATCACAGCCTAAAAACTATAAAACTCTTAGAAGAAAACAGAGAGGAAACTTCATGACATTGGATTTGGAAATCACTTCCTGGATTATGACAAAAAAAGCACAGGCAACCAAAGAAAAAATAAATTGGACTACATCAAAATTAAAACTTTTGTGTATCAAAGGACACAATTAACAGTGAAAAGGCAACCCACAGAACAGAGAAAGTATGTGCAAACTGTATATTTCATAAGGGGGTTAATACCCAGAATACATAAAGAACTCCTACCGAAAAAAACCCAAAAACCTGGGGCACCCGGGGGGCTCAGTCAGTTAAGCGTCTGCCTTTGGCTCAGGTCATGATCCCAGGGTCCTGGGATGGAGCCCCACATCAAGCTCTCTGCTCAGTGGGGAATTTGTTTCTCCCTCTTCCTCTGCTCCAACACCCACTTGTGCTCTCAATTTCTCTCACAAATAAATAAAATCTTAAAAAAAAAAAAAACCTGATTGAAAAATGACTTGAATAGACAAGCTGAATGGCCAACAAGCACATGAAAAGATGCTCAACATCACTAATCATTAGGGATACCACGAGATACCACCTCACACCCATTAGGACGGCTACTATCAAAAAACAGAAAATAACAAGTGTTGGCAAGGATGTGGAGAAATTGGAACTCTTGTGCACTGTTGGTGGGAGGGTAAAATGATACAGTGGCTATGGAAAACAGTATGGCGGTTCCTCAAAAAATTAAAAATACAACTGTCATATGGTCCAGCAATTCTACTTCTAGGTGGATCCCCAAGAGAACAAAGTAGGCTCTCAAAGAAATATTTCTATACTCATGTTCATAGCAGCATTATTCATAATACCAAAAGGTGGAAGCAATCCAAGTGTCCAATGATGTACGAATGCATTCTAAAAGTGTGGTAAATACATATAATTGAATATTATTCAACCTTAAAAAGGAAGGAAATTCTGATCCATGCTACAACTTGGATGAACCTTCAGGACATTATGCTAAGTGAAATAAGCCAGTCACACAAGGACAAATACTGTAATACTATATGATATCACTTATATGAGATACCTAGAAGAGTCAAATTCATAGAGACAGAAAGTAGGATGGTGATGTCAAGAGCTGGAGAGAGAAACGAGAAGTTATTATTTCATGGGTACAGAGTTTCAGTTTTGCAAGATAAAAAGAATACTAAGAGGTAGACGGTGATGATGGTTGCGTAACAGTGTGAATGTACTTAATGCCATTAAATTGTATACTTAATGGTTAGGATGGTAAATTTTGTATATTTTGTAAACTTTGTATACTTAATGGTTAGGATGGTAAATTTTGTTATGCGTATTTCACCAGAATTAAAACAAACAAACAAGCAAAAAATACCCTGAGGCCCAGTAAGTTTAAGTTAGTCCTTCAAGGCCAATCAGTGGCAGAATAAAAAACAAGAACAGAAGTCAGCTCTTTTTAATCCTAATCTAGTGCTTATCTATAACACCATGCAGCACTCCTACCCCTGGTCAGTTGTGAGCGTTCCATCAACCAGGAAATAGAAAATAGTTAACGGAGACAACTATTCCTGGCAGAAAAGATGGAAATATTAACAGCCTCATTATTTAAACTTCTATAGCCTACTAATAAAGCATAATCTGAGTGGGTAATAGCACAAGTGCAGAAAATTAAGATAGACTGCAAGTACATTAAAGCAACTTAAAGTACTAATTTAAATTTAAGTGCAACTGGGTTTAAGAATAACGCAGGGAATCAAAACTATAGCTACAGCACATTAATAGCCAAACTTACGCAACTGGCATAAAAATACACAGATTAAACTAACATTTTAACAACCATTTTGGCAGTTATGTTGAAAAGAATTTAAATATAACACTGGATAAAAGGACTTAATATTTAAATATTATCCATTTTATATGCAAATAGGTAGAAAGATGGCTGATGTTCTTATTCTTTCACTACTACTGCTGAATTTCTCAACTAGTCTGACTGGGACACACTTAGAATTTCTTGATATTTATAGTATTTTTATCAAAGGATAATTTAAAATAGAATATTTGAGCAGAAGTACTTCCAAGTAAGAATTTGGTTCATCAGAAAGTCAAATTTTAGACTACCTAATTCAAACTTAAGTATCTTAAAAAAAAAAAAAAAAGGCCATTCCTCTTTGTACACATGCTTCGAAGATGAAGTTTAATTTAGGACTCTGATTACTTTCTATGGAGTTACTATGTATATTTTGAATACTTAAAGGCGTAACAAGACATAGGCCCCATTTGTCTTTTTTAGAAATTCAAACCTTATCTTTGACATAAGTATGGGCAAAATGTATAAAACAGCATTACTGATGGTAATTAGTTATTCCTGGTGAAAGCTTTTCTGCCCTAGAGATCTGGTAATACACTACATTAACTCTGTTCTCCCTTCCCCCTCCTCCTAAAAGAGGACAGGCTTTGTTTCTGGCTTCAGAGAAACTGCTGCCAGTCAACACCACCACCCAAGCAGGACCAATGCAAGAACTAGCAAAACAAAACCCCTCCCCCTCATCGTTCTCTCCAAAGAGAATTACATTACAGACATCACATTCACTGACAAGTCAAAGACAGTGACAAAGCAGAACTTCCTAAATGTTTCTTCATTCTCCTCCTCCGCGCATTTTTCACTTTCTCCTTCATTTCTTTGGTCTGACACAACTTGCACAAGCACCCTGTCCTCTTCATTTCCATCGAAGCTTACTAGGCCAAATTATCTTCCTGGCTCAAATCTGGGCACAGAGCTTTGGAGAAATGAACGAGTACTCATCCCTAAACTGAAGTAGGTCTAGCAACATCCACACATGCGAGATCTTAGGGCTCACTCATGACCATCTGGACTTCTCAATCCTACAAAAGAAAAGTCAATCTCACCACTCACTGACGTCTGAGGTACACAGCATATACAGATGCCCCTCCTCGGCCCCTTAGTCTGGGCCAGGATAGCCTGCTACTCATCTCTCTTCCACATGACTGCTGGTGTAAATATTCCTCAGAGTACTATCACCTCCAATCCATTTCCCACTCTTTCCCACACAGAACCCTCACTCATGCCAAACTGCCCAAGTCACACTCAACCTAAGTTTATGCTTAATTATCGCAGGCTGGAAATGTGGTGCCTTTTCCCTGCCACCAATCTGAATCTATTTAGTTAAAATACTGCATATTAGGGAAAGCCCTTCCAGACCATTTAACCTAGAAAGTTATTTTTTAATGTTTTTATTGAGAAGTATTTTTTAATAATTTTATTTTTCAAGACTTTATTTTTAGAGCAGGTTTTAGGTTCACAGCAAAACCGAGAAGATGCATGTATACTCTCTGCCACATACGTACAACCTCCTCCTCTATCAACATCCCACACCAAAGTGATACTTGTTATAATCAATGAACCCACACAGGCACATCATTATGACCCAAGTCCATAGTTTATATTAGGGGTCACTCTTGGTGTTGTACATTCCATGGGTTTTGATATATGCATAATGACATGTATCCACCACTATGGTATCATACAGAATAATTTCACCACCTTAAAAATCCTGTGTTCCACCTATTCATCCTTCCCTTCCCCAACCCCGGGCCATCACTGATCTTTTTATTGTCTCCAGTTTTGCCTTTTCCAGAATGTCATATAGGAATCATACAGGATGTAGTCTTTTCAAATCGGCTTCTTTCACTTAGAGATATACATTTGAAGTTTCTCCATGCCTTTTCATGGACTGAAAGCTCATTTCTTTTTAGTGCTGGAAGTATTCCATTGTCTGGATGTACCTCAGTTTATTTACCCATTTACCTACTGATAGACATCTTGGTTGCTTCCAAGTTTTTGCAATTACGAATAAAAGAGTTATAACACAGCAGGAGTATTTTAGTTTTATAAGAAACTCCAAACTGTCTTCCAAAGTGACTGTACCATCTTGCATTCATGCCCACAATAAATGAGAGTTCCTGTGGCTCCACATCCTTGCCAGAACCTTGGTGTTGTCAATGTTCTGGATTTGGGGCATTCTAATAGGTGGATAGTAGTAACTTGCTTTAATTTAATTTGCAATTCTCTAATGACATGATAATGAACATCTTTTCATATGCTTATTTGCTATCTGTGTATCTTCTTTGGTGCCATGTCTATTTTACATTTAGGTTTATGGTCCATTTTGAGTTAATTTTTATGAAGAATATAAGGTCTGTGTCTACATTCATTTCTTTGCATGTAGATATCTAGTTGATTCAGCACCATTTGTTGAAAAGACCATCTTTTCTCCATTGTCTTTGCTTCTTTAGCAAAGATCAGCTGACTATATTTGTATCCATTTCTGGACTTTCTATTCTTTTCTATTGATCCATTTCTTTATTCTTTCACCAATACCAAATGGTTTTTTTTTTTTTTTAAGATTTTATTTATTTGACAGAGAAAGAGAGAGCACAAGCAGCAGAAAGGCAGGCAGAGGGACAGGGAGAAGCAGGCTCTCCAATGAGCAGGGAGCCCGACGTGGGGCTCGATCCCAGGACTCTGGGATCATGACCTGAGCTGAAGGCAGCCGCTTAACTGACTGAGCCACCCAGGGCCCCCCAAATGGTCTTGATCACTATAGCTTTATATAAGTCTTGAAGTCAGGGAGTGTCATTTCTCCACCTTTCTCTTTCTCAAATATGAGTTGGCTACTCTGGGTCTTTTGCATCTTCATATAAAATTTAGAATCAGTTGATACCCACACAAAAACGTGCTGGAGTTTTGACTGGGAATGTGTTGAATCTATAGATCAAGCTGGAAAGAAACAGCATCTTGACAATATTGTCTTCCTACTCGTGAACATAGAAAACCTCTCTACTTACTTAATTCTTTGATTTGTTTCATCAGAGTTGTGTTGTTTTCCCCATATAAATCTTGTTCACATTGTGATAAGATTTATACTTAGGTATTTCATTTTGGGGGGATGCTAACATAAATAGTAATGTGCTTTTAATTTCAAATTCAAGTTGTTCATTGCTAGTATGCAGGAAAGTGGTTGACTTCCACATATTAACTTTGTATCTTGCAACCTTGCTTATTAATTAGTTCCAGTAGTATTTGTCATTTTTTTCAGATTATCTACATAATCACGTCATCTACAAAAAAGTAGTTTTAGCTCTTCCTTCCCAACCTATATACCTTATTTCTTTTAATTGTCTTATTCTATTAGCTAGAACTTCCAGTATGACGCTGAAAAGCAGTGGCCTTTTCCTTGCCTTATTTCTGATCTTAGAGGGAAAGTTTCTAATTTCTCACCATCATGAGGTTAGCTGAAGGTTTTTTATAGATATTCTTTATCAAGTAGAGGAAATTCCCCTCTACTCAGTTTTCCCATAGTTTAACCATGAATGGGTGCTGGATTTTGACAAATGGTTTTCCTGGATCTATTGACGAGAACATGTTATTTTTCTTCTTAGCCTATTGAGGTGATGGATTACATTCATTTATTTTTGAATGGTGAACCAGTCTTGTATATCTGGTATAAATTCCTCTTATCATAGTATGTGTAATTATTTTTATACATTGTTGGACTGGGTTTGTTATTATTTTGTTAAAAATATTAGCATCTAGGGGCACTGGGTGACTCAGTCAGTTAAGCATCTGCCTTCCACTTAGGTCACGATCTCAGGGTCCTGATATCAAGTCCCACATCGGGCTCCCTGCTCAGCATGGAGTCTGCTTCTCTCTCTGCCCCTGCCCCTCCGCTCCTGCTCTCTCTCTAATAAATAAAATCTTAAAAAAAAAAAAAAGAATATTAGCATCTTTGTTCATGAAATATAACAGTCTGTGGTTTTCTTTTCTTGTAATACCTCTGTCTGGTTTTGGTATTAGAATAATGCTGGTCTCATAGAATGAGTTAGGAAGTATTCCCTCTGCTTTTGTCTTCTGCAAGAGAGTCTAGAAAAGTAGTATAATTTCTTTAAGTGTTTGGTAGAATTCCCAGTAAACCCATTTGAGCCTGGCGCTTTCTGTTTTGTAAGGTTATTGTTGATTCAATTTCTTTAACAGATAAAAGCATATTCATATTTTCTATTTCTTCCTGTGTAAGCTTTGGCAGATTGTATCTTTCGAGGAACTGGCCCATTACATCTAAGCACAGAGTTGCTCATAATATGTCTTTATTATCCTTTTAACATCCATGGGATCTGTAGTAATATTCCTTCTTTCATTTCTTATTTTATTTATTTATTTTTAATTTATTTATTTGACAGAGAGAGAGAGATAGCGAGAACAGAACACAAGCAGGAGGAGTGGGAGAGGGAGAAGCAGGCTTCCTGCCAAGTAGGGAGCCCAACGCGGGGCTCGATCCCAGGACCCTGGGATCATGACCTGAGCCGAAGATAGACGCTTAACGACTGAGCCACCCAGGCGCCCCTCATTTCTTATTTTAGTAATTTGTGTCTTCTCCTTTTTTTTCTTAGCCTGTCTAGAGGCTTATTGATTTTTTAAAAAAGATTTTATTTATTTGACAGAGAGAGAACACAAGCAGGAAGAGCAGGAGAGGGAGAAGCAGGCTCCCCAATGAGCAGGGAGCCCAACTGCAGGCTTGATCCCAGGACTCTGGGATCATGACCTGAGCTGAAGGGCAGACATTTAACCGACTGAGCTACCCAGGCGCCCCTAGAGGCTTATTGATTTAATTGATCTTTCAAAGAACCAGTTTTTGGTTTTGCCAATTTTCTCTATTGATTTTCTCTTTGCAATTTCATTGATTTCTGCTCTAATTTTTATTATTTTTCTTCTTCTGTTTACTTTGGATTTAATTTGCTCTTCTTTTTCTAGTTTCTTAAGGTAGAAGCTTAGATCATAGATTTTAGGCCTTTCTTCACATTAAGCTGAATATTCTTCTGCCTTGGGTACTCCACACAAATGTTCAACACCTTCCTGATTTTAGGACCTAGAATCTTTGACTCCACCATCAAGATCCCACTAGAACTCCAAAAAAAAAAAACCAGATCACTAGGATATCTGAGGTGACAAAAGCCTTAAGGAACCTTTACTAAGAAGTTAATACAAAACAAGTTAACAGTTGAAGAGTAATTACTGCACAAGATTTCACAATATAGTCAGATCTTTTAATAATAACAAAAATGCTAAAATAATAATAGCATCTAACACTTAATCAGCGCTTATCATGCCAGTTGCTGTCCTGTAAACTTTTACATGCATTAATTCCTCTAATTCCCTCAAAATTCTATGAAGTAGGTACTGTTTTCCTTATTTTATAGATAAAAAAAACCTGGAGTCACTGAAAGATAAAATAATTTCCTAAAGATCACATTGCTAATTACTATTAACTAAAAGTCAAACCCAAATGATATGATTTCAGAGCTCATGCTACTACTCTATTGCCCTATTTTACTAAAAAAATAAAAAATAAAAAAAAAATAAAATAATGAATTTAACTATAAGTGAGCCAAATAAGTATGGTTTATTCATTTTTAGCAAGCAGCCCAGATTCTATTTTTCAGATGGCTAATACATTTATTATTTGATCACTATTTATATACTTTGCCCCACCTCAGCAGAAAGAATTAACAACCCACAGAGATAGAAAGCACATAGTGGCTGCCAAAGGCTACGACAATAGAGAGTGACTGTTTAATGGGTATGGAGTTTCCTTTTGGGGTGATAAAAATGTGTGGGAACTAGATAGTTGACGAATGCACAATACTGTGAATGTACTAAATGCCGTGAAGTTGTACACTTTACCATTTTATTGTAATTTTTTTAAAAAAGAATTATCTAGGGGAGCCTGGGTGGCTCAGCTGGTTAAGTGTCTGACTCTTGATTTTGGCTCAGGTCATGTCTCACTCTGGGTTGTGAAATCGGGCTCCGCCCTGGGCATGCACCCTACTTAAAATTCTCTCTCTCTACCTCTCCCTCTGCCCCTCCCTGCCCCGTCTCTGTCTCTCTCTCCCGCTCTTAAAAAAAAGAAAAAAAAGAAAAGAATTATCTACAGTATTTTGATTAATAGTAATCCAATGAAATGGTATTCAACTACTAAAAATTGTATTTTTGAAAATAATTAATAACAGGGGAAAGATCCTAAAATATTAGTGAGTAGGAAGAAAAGTAGTATACACAACTATATGTACGTAACATCAAATTTGAAAAATAAAAATTTCTTTGTTTTTAATATTGGATACATACATTAACATTGTTTATATCAGTATAGAAGAGTAAACGTTTTGTTTTGTTTATATTTTTTATATTCTCTAAGTTCTATATTTCTTTTATTGTCAGAAAAAATACTATTTTTTAGATTTTATTTATTTGACAGAGAGACAGAGAGAGAGAGAAAGAGAAAGTACAAGCTGAGAGAACAGCAGAGGGAGAGGGAGAGGGAGAGGGAGAAGCAGACTCTTCACTGAGCAGGGAACCCGATGCGGAACTTGATCCCAGGACCCTGAGATCATGACCTGAGCTGAAGGCAGACGCTTAACTGACTGAGCCACCCAGGTGCCCCAGAAAAAATACACTTTTAAAAGAATTTAATTGCAAGTAACTAATAAGTTTAGCGATATAATGGACTTAAAAGTCCCTCAAATAAGAGAACAAACAGAAACCAAATAAAATGGTTGAATTAAATTCAAATATATCAATAATTACATTAAATGTGAGTAGTCTAAACATACCAATTAGAAGACAGAGATTATCAGACTGGGGAAAAAAATGGCCCAACCATATGCTGTCTCCAAGAAACTCCAAATATAAGACACAGGTAGGTTGAAAGTAAAAGGCTGGAAAAGGATATATCATGTGAACAATAATCAAAGAAAGCTAGAATGGCTATATTAATATCAGATGAAATAGACTTCAGAGTGAAGAAAATTACTAGGGAAAAGGGGGATATTACACAATAATAAATGGGTCATTCACTTAGAAGACATAATTTTAAATGTGTATGCACCTAACAACTGAGCTTCAAAATATATGGACCAAACACTGACAGAACTGAAAGAAGAAATACGCAAATCCAAAGCTGTAGCTGGAGACTTCAACACTTCTTTTTTAATAACAGATAGAACTATTAGGCCAAACAAACAAGCAATAAAGACACAGAGAAACTGAACATCCTCAACCAACTGGATCTAAATGACATTTATACAACACTCCACTCACAATAGCAAAATAAACATTCTTTTAAAGTACACATGAAATACTCACCAACAAGACAGACTATATTTCCTGGGTCAAAAACATCTTTTAAACAAATTTAGAAGAACTGAAATCATATAAACTGTGTTCCCTGACCATAATGGAATGAAACTAGAAATGATTAAACAAGATAACAGAAAAACCACCAAACATTTGGAAATTTAACAACATACTTCTATATAACCCATGACTCAAACAGGGAATCTCAAGGGAAGTTAGAAATTATTTTCAACTAAGTGAAAATAAAAATACAATGTTTCAAAATGTGTGCTATGTAACTAAAAGTAGTGCTTAGAGGGAAATTTACAGTTGCTATAAGTGTTTGTGCCCACCCCCCCCACCCCCCATCCCCAAATTCTTATGTTGAGACCTAATCTCCAATGTGATTGTACTTGGAGGTGGGGCCCTAGGGAGATGATTAGGTTGTGAGGGTAGATCCCTCAAAAATGGGATTATTGCCCTTATAAAAACAAAAAACAAAACCACCCAGAGAGCTCCCTTACCCCTTCTGCCATGTGAGAACATAGAAGACAGCCTTCTGTGAACTAGGAAGCAGTCCCTCACCAAACACCAAATCTGCTGGAGTTTTGATCTTAGACTTCCCAGACTCTAGAACTGCGGGAAATAAACTGCTGTTGTTTACAACCCACCTAATCTATAACAGCTTGTTACAGCAGCCCAAACAGGCTAAGAAAATAGTATTAAGCACCCTCATTATAAAAGGTCTCAGGTCAACATTAGCTTCCATCTTAAGAAACTGGAAAAAGAATAAAATAAACCCAGGGCGCCTGGGTGGCTCAGTCGGTTAAGCCTCTGCCTTCGGCTCAGGTCATGATCCCAGGGTCCTAGGATTGAGCCCCATATCAGGCTCCCTGCTCAGCAGGGAGTCTGCTTCTCCCTCTCCCTCTGCTGCTCCCCCTGCTTGTGCTCTCTCACTCTGTCAAATAAAATCTTAAAAAAAAAAAAAAAGAATAAAACTCATATCAAGCAGAAGGGATGAATAAAATTAAAAGTAGAAATCCATAAAATTGAAAACAGAAAATGAAAGAAAAGTCAATGAAACTAAAGGCTGTTTTTCTGAAAAGACCAATAAACTTAAGAAACCTATCAAGAAAAAAGTAGAAGGAAACACAAAACATCAAGAATGAGAGAAGAGGGGTGCCTGGGTGGCTCAGCTGGTAAGCATCTGACCCTTGATTTTGGCTCCTGTCTCGATCTCAGGGTTGTGGGATCAAGCCCCACGTTGGGCTCTACGCTCAGTGTGGAGTCTGCTTGTCCTTCTCCCTCTGCTCCTCCCCCAAGGCGTGTGCGCTCATGTGCTCTTTCTCTCAAATAAATAAATAAAATCTCAAAAAAAAAAAAAAAAAAAAAAGAATGAGAGAAGAGATTAGCACAGAGAAAGCATTAAAACAACAAAGGGTAGGGGCACCTGGGTGGCTCTGTCGGTTAAGCGGCTGCCTTCAGCTCAGGTCATGATCCCAGGGTCCTGGGATTGAGCCCCGCATCGGGCTCCCTGCTCAGCGGAGAGCCTGCTTCTCCCTTTCCCTCTGCCTGCCGCTCTGCCTACTTGTGCTCTCTCTCAGTCAAATAAATAAATAAAAAATATCTTAAAAAAATAAATAAATAAAACAACAAAGGGTACTACAAACAACTCTACCTGGAAAAAATTTGACAGTTTAGTGAAAATGATCAATTCCTTGAAATTACCCAAAGTCACCCAAGATGAAATAGATAACTTGAACAGATCCATAACTTATGAAAATAAACTGAATTAGTAATTTTAAATTTTCCAAAAAAGAACCCTCCCAGTTTCACTGACAAATTCCTTAAAAGAATACCACCAATTCTATACAATTACTTAAAGGAAAAAAAAAAGTACAACATATTAGTGTTTACAGAGCCACCCTGTCCAATGAGGTAGGCTACTGGCCACATGTAGCTACTGATTACCCAAATATTACCCAATCATGTTGAAATGATCCTATTTTGGCTATACTGACTAACATAAAATGTATTATTAAACATTTTTTTAAAAAGATTTTATTTATTTATTTGAGTGGGGGAGAGAGAGAGAAGGAGGGAGAAGCAGACTCCCCGCTGAGCAGGGAGCCCAACACAGGACTTGATCCCAGGACGCTGGGATCATGACCCAAGCTGAAGGCAGACGCTCAACTGACTGAGCCACTCAGATGCCCCTATTATTAAACATTTTTAAAAGTCCTCATATAAGACTTAGGTCAGAAATAGGATCTGCTTTCTTAATCACTTCTGATTTCTAAACATAAAAGAGAAACTAAAACTAAAAAGGAAAAATGACTTTGAAGTGGCTACTAAGCCACAGCCTAACTCACTTTAGAATTCAATTGCTCTCAAAACCATCTCAAAACAAAATACAAGCAAAACTCTTAGAAATCAAGAAGAGGGGCGCCTGGGTGGCACAGGCGGTTGAGTGTCAACTCTTGGTTTCAGCTCGGGTCCTGATCTCGGGGTTGTGGGATTGAGCCCTGTATTGGGCTCCGTGCTCAATGCAGAGTCGGCTTGGGATTCTCTCTCCCTCTCCTTCTGCCCCTCCCACTTGTGTTCTCTTTCTCTCACAAATAAATAAATCTTAAAAAAAAAAAAAAGGTAATCAAGAGGTAACTGGAAGGACACTGATCACTACAAAGCAAAATCCAGAGGTTAACAGGTGCACACAGCATTCCTTTCTAGAGCCCAAATGTCCAATATGGACATCCTCTTTGTAGAGAAAGGGAAGCATAAGCTCTTTAAAGATAAAAGGAGAAAAATAAAGAGGGCTTTAAAAAAACTATATTTTTCAAGATAAAGATTATAGAATGAACTAATTTCTAAGTGATAAATATCTCTGCCATTTCAAGGAAAAACCCCTTAGAGTTATTATGGGGCTAGTGTCAAAGCATCATTACAGGAACGGAATGCATTTGCTTTTCAGTAAGGAGACATCCTCTTCAAAGATTTCCACCTTAACTACAAAACTAATGGGAGGTTTCTAAAAATAAAGTAATGGCTACATTCTGAGCAGTAATTAAGGAATTATCAAAGCTTAAGAGACCAATACATTGATCATTTTAGACAGTAATCATCAGTCTGTTACAAAATAACCACACAATTTTCAGCAGGTTTATAGCACATACTGATAAATTAGGTATTCACCATCATTTGAATGGAAAGCAATTATGCTTGCTTCCTTACTTTTCTAAGAGATATGATCTGGCCTGATTCAGTAGAAACTGTACACCATACTGCACTTACTAAAACTTCCTGTTACACAATAATTCAGTAAAACCTTAAGAATGTCTCAGGTAAAGCAATTTCGGCATATATGTACACATTTCTTTTTTAAAGATTTATTTATTTATGTATTTGACAGAGAGATAGACAGAAGAGCACAAGCAGAGGGAATGGCAGAGGGAGAGGGAGAAGCAGGCTCTGCACTGAGCAGGGAACCCGATGCGGGACTTGATCCCAGGACCCTGAGATCATGACCTGAGCCGAAGGCAGATGCTTAACCATCTGAGCCACCCAGACGCCCTTTTTTTTTTTTGCAAAGGGGAAATGTACATATCCCTCCATTGCTCTTTTTCCCTCATTTTTATTATTTCTGAAATTAAAAGAAACATATAACCAAATGTGTTCATTTGCCATAATGGCTCTACCTCTCTCCCTGCAAGAAAGGTAATCATTAAACCAATGATGCATATTAAAATTACTATCACCTAAGACTCAAAGAAATGCAGTTTTTATGTGTTTTACTATGATATGGTTATACTAAGTTACTAAACACTTTTTAGGGGTGCCTGGGTGGCTCAGTCGTTAAGCATCTGCCTTCGGCTCAGGTCATGATCCCAGGGTCCTGGGATCGAGCCCCGCATCGGGCTCCCTGCTCTGCAGGAAGCCTGCTCTCCCACTCCCCCTGCTTGTGTTCCCTCTCTCGCTATGTCTCTGTCAAATAAATAAATAAAATCTTAAAAACAAAACAAAACAAAACACTTTTTAACTAGATCCAGCCCTAGCTATAGCCCCTACCAATGCATACGCACAAAAAGTTAAGGATTCCATATACTTATTTTTTAAAAGCAAATTATGCTTGAGTATTTAACCTTTAAAATTGTCAGGGATTTTAGACTATTTTTTTTCTTTTTAACAAGAAGTATATTCATATTTTAAGAAAGATATTTGGTTAAAAACATTTTTAAGGAACTGTCAATCTCCAAATTTTGAATCCTTGAATCCTAACATTCCAGATCAGAGAAGTTTATTAACAAAAGGGCTTTAGCTACCACAAGAAAAAAAGATGCTGCTTTCAAATTATATTTTCCCTTCTGTCAAATAATAAAACTAATTATGAAGCAAACTGCTAGCTAGCACTAACACCACACATTAGAACTACTCACAGTTGAATTTCAAAGAAATTACAACATTTGATGCTTCATACTCAGACATGCAAATATTTTATTTACTACCCTTTATAGACTGATCACTGTTTTGTCTGATTTCTTGATTTTCTATGCTCCAAACAGGTTCATGACACACATATGTGCATTTTAGAGGTTAATCTGAACAGTACAGCCATTTCACATTGCCTTTGACTCATGTGGAACTACCTAGACACAACCACCAAATAATTACCACCATCTGGTGGCACTACTACCAACAGCAGGTTTCCTTCTCTGAAGCTGAAATAGCACATCACCTTATACACTTAATATAAACCTTACAACATAAAGATATTTAAGGATTTCAGATTCATTTACATTTGAAATATCCCTTCTAAATATAAAAACATTTTCCACACAAGTCACAATCAGCTTAGGTTAGCATTTCTTCATCAAAAAAGAAATCTGTTGTTCTCAAGGGCTACTCATATTTCTGATATTACAGAATTCTAGAGACCAGAATTGAAACACAGAGTGCCTTACTGAGGATCTTCCAGAAGGAAATGAGGCAACCTTTTGAGTCCAACATATAAAAGAGAGAAGTTCTAATGTAAGGTCAACTAAATAGACATTTTTCCAAAGAAGATATCCAGGCGGCCAACAGACACATGAAAAGATGCGCAGTATCACCAATCATCAGGAAAATGCAAATCAAAACCACAATGTAATACCATCACACACCTGTCAGAATGGCTATTGTCAAAAAGACAAGAAATATCAAGGTGTTTTTTTTTTTTTAAAGTAGGCTCCATGCCCAATATGGGGCTCAAACTCATGACCCCAAGATGAAGGGTCGCATGCTCTACCAACTGAGCCAACCAGGTACCCCAAGAAATATCAAGTTTTGATGAGGATGTGGAGAAAAGGAAACCCTTATACACTGCTGGGAATGTAAACTGGTGCAGCCACTAAGGAAAAGAGTATGGAGGTGCTTCACAAAATTAAAAATAGAACTACCATACTATCCAGCAGGTATTCAACAAAAAAAAAAAAAAAAAAAAAAACTAACTTGAAAAGACATACATACTCCTATGTTCCTTGCAGCATTATTTATAATAGCCAAGTTGATCAAAAGATGAATGGGTAAAGAAGATATGGCATGTGTGTGTGTGTATATATATATACACACACACATATATACACACATATATACACACACACACACATATATATGTATACACACACACACACATACACACACTATTACCCAGCCATTAAAAAAAAAATGAAATCTTGCTATCTGCAACAACATGGATGGACCTACAGGGTACTATGCTAAGTGAAATAAGTCAGACAAAGACAAGCACCATATGATTTCATTTATATGTGGAATTACATTAATAAAACAAAACAGACAGACTCACAGATACAAAGAACTCATGGGTGCCAAAGGGGAGGGTTTCTTTTTAACAAGATGGATAAGATAGGCAAAGGGGATTAAGAGGCAGAATCTTCCAGTAATAAAATAAATAACACACAGGGATGTAATGTACAACATAGGGAATATAATCGATGATGCTGTAGCAACTTTGCATGGTGACAGATGGTAACCAGACTTACTGTGGTAGCCACTTCATACTATATATAAATATCAAATCACTATGTTGTACACCTGAAACTAAAACAACAGTATGTTAATTATTCTTCAATTAAAAAAAGAAAGGAAAAAAAAAGGTGGGTTCAAAAGGCAAGAGGGAAAGAGAACTGGCAGAAGTGCCAAGTAAAATAGTGTGTAAATGGAAGACACAAGTATGGAATCTAGAGGAAGTCTATATGAAACCAGGGCTTCTTTTACAACACCGATCAGTAAAAATACAGGAGAAGAATGAGGAGGGACAGTCCTGCATCACCTGGCTAGGAAGGACACTCCATAATTGGAGGAGGTAGAAGAAGAACTTAAAAAAAGTTTTAGGAAATAGTGTGGTTTATATAGAGCACCCAATACATTTTCTAACATGTGGGACATATTATGGTTTAGGAGCTTAATAAGGAAAGTTCCAGGGATGCCTGGGTGGCACAGTCGGTTAAGTGTCAGACTCTTGGTTTCGGCTCAGGTTGTGATCCTAGGGTTGTGAGATCGAGCCCCCACATCGGGCTCCCTGCTTGGCAGGGAGTCTGCTTGAGATTCTCTCTCTTCCTCTTCCCCTTCGCCTGCCAGCCACCCCCCCCACGCACCCGTCCTCTCTCTCTAAAATAAATAAATCTTAAATATATAAGGAGGGCGCCTGGGTGGCTCAGTCGTTAAGCGTCTGCCTTCAGCTCAGGTCATGATCCCAGGGTTGGGACTGAGCCCCACCTTGGGCTCCCCGCTCCACAGGAAGCCTGCTTCTCCCTCTCCCACTCCCCTGCTTGTGTTCCCTCTCTTGCTATGTCTCTCTCTGTCAAATAAATAAAATCTTTAAAAAATATATATATAAGGAAAGTTCCATTTCTAACCTCTGAGAAACTAAACGAACAATGTGTATTTAATGTACATATACAATGTTCCTAGGGACCCATGTGAACTATTAACAAGAAGAGCTACTTCAAGTGGGAGAAACCTTCATCAGCACGTGATGACCACACTATCATTTCATCTTAGCTTACTTCACAACCAGAATGCCTCTGACTTAGAAGGAACCATCACAGTGCAGGGGTAAATCTTTCCTATGGAATTCTGGAAGGGTGTACTCTATTATAGGAACAGAGGAGGCATGTTACTGTTGGTATCAAGACTAAAATGGTGATACGCATGCTGCTTACTGCTTCCCAAGAGTCAAGTGTCCTAAGTGTTCTTACGAAGTGTGCATCTCCGAGCAGGCAGGAACTCCTTGTGGAACACTGATATTTACCCAACTACCTAAGAGTCGCCTCACCAATATTAACCCCACTTCATTCCTAACTTACTATGGAAATGTAGAGAAGACCTGGGGACTATATACCCTACCCTCCCTAAGCCCTGACAAGTATCCACACCCTGGAGCCAAAGTTTCCTTGTAAGCCCCATGTAGTAGTGAGGGCCAAATTAATCACAAAGGTCATAAAACTACTTTTCTTAATTTATAATAATTTATAATGAATTTTTAACTTTTACTGAACCCTAGACAAATTATTAATTATCTCTGGTCTTCAGGTTCCTCATCCATAAAATGTAGCCAGTACTTCCTTTATAAAAGGTAATTTATATGTACAAAGACCAATACAGTGCCTGACATACAGCAGATATTAGATAACAGGTAGCTTTTACCTAAGAAGCAAAAGTCTATAAAAAGAAGATAAAAGAAAATGTTTGGGCTTGAAAATAAATCTGCCAGGAATCAGATACTTAGTGGTATTTAACCAAGATGGTTAGAAACGTGTGGTGGAAGAAGAGGGTTGCCAGTAAAGATGAATATAGAAGCTAGAGTATTTAGTGAGAGAGGGCCAAGGGTCATATACACATGCCCCACATAATGGAGAACTGTCCACACAAGACGCCAAGAGCACTTCTCCTGAGATACTCTGAGAGGGCACAACCAATTTAAAATGGGGGAAGGGGACCCACTTTATAAATTATTAAATACAGCAAAAATTCCTTTTGAGGAACAGAAATGAACTGAAACATAAGTGTAAAAATAAAGAAAATGATTCTTTCTACAGAAGACCATCTAAAGACTGTAGAGGAGACCACCCACCAAAAACAAAAGAAACAAGCTTTGTTGTTAAGACAGAAAGGTGAGACACAGAGTAGTTACCTAACTTGTCCAAATTTGTGCCCAGGCAACCTAAGCCTACTTTCCAAACTCTTCCCACTACACCACACTTTATGAGCTTGCAAGGTGAGACTTCATAGAAAAACTGAGAAGAGCCAATCACAGTTAACAAGGCAGCTTATTTTCTTTTACATGTTCATAGTTGTGGTTTTATGTATACTATATTCGGATTCTGCCAGCAATTTACCATCTCTGCTATCAGGATGTGTTATAATCAAGAGTAATCTGGATTCAATGAAATTAGTAGTTTGTACAATGGAATTAAATTCTTTACTAGAGAAGATGAACTGTTTGCAAACTGCACCACACAGCACTAGAGGTCATCAGAGCAGGCAACACAGGTTAAGGAGGCTCCCAATTCAACAAAACCAGTTTCATTTTTAGGTTTTCCCTTTTTTTGAGGGGGCATTCATATATGCTCTTATAAAGGAAAGGTTTCTACTGATTTAAAAAAAAATGCTTTGAAAATCATGGAACCAGATCAATTATTAAGATCTCTTGAAGGTGTTAGATTTCACAAAATCCTGAGAAACAACTCACAGATTATATAACCAAGGCTTTAAATTCTTTATTGCCTCCAAAGCTAGTATATTTTATACTCCACGTAGTTCTAGACTTGGAGGGGGATGTTACAAGTATAAATTTTAATGGCCCATATAGTGATAATTATATTGATCTTAACACTGAAACACACACACACATGTGCGCGCACGTGACCAGAGCTCTCAAACTCTAGAAAACAGTAAGAAGCAATATCTTTGCATCAAAGGGATTTTTTTTTTTTTAAGTCACGTATGTGGTCATGCCCCTCCCTTAAAAACACTGATATTCATTTAAAAAAATCTCCACTTTGCACTGGGCTCAGCTTTTTGAAGTTACAAAGATAAACAAGACATGTATCACCTTAAGTTTTAAAGGTATATCAGACATTCGTCAAATAACTGGGTAGAAAGAGGTAAGGTGCCAAAGAGAGGCAAGGGAGTGAGAGGTGCAGAGAAAATGCAATGGGGGAAAGAAAAAGAAGAAAATGCAATGGGAGCTCAGCAGTGGAAGTAACTAGTTGACCTTTGAACAACGCGGGTTTGAACTTCACAGGTCCACTTATATGTGGATTTTTTTTTTTAATAAATACAAGACAGTACTGTAAATGTATTTTCTCTCTCAATTTTCTGAATAACATTTTTTCTCTAGCTTACTTTACTGTAAGAACACAGTATATAATACATATAACTACAAAATATGCGTTAATTAACTGTTAATGTTATTGGTAAGGTTTCTGGTCAACAAGGCTATTAGTAAAGTTTTTGGGGAGTCAAAAGTTATACATGGATTTTCAACTGTGCAGCACCCCTAACCCCCCATGTTGTTCAAGGGTCAACTGTACTTCCAACTGTGCAGATACAAAAGTTATTAGAAGGAGTGGCCTGTTCTGGAAAACAGTATGGGGGTTCCTCAAAAAGTTGAAAATAGAGCTACCCTACGACCCAGCAATTGCACTACTGGGTATATACACCAAAGATACAAATGCAGTGATCCAAAGGGTTTCTGCACCCCAATGTTTATAGCAGCAATGCCCCAATAGCCAAACTATGGAAAGAGCCCAGATGTCCATCGACAGATGAATGGATAAAGAAGATGTGGTATATGTAGACAATGGACTATTCCTCAGCCATCAGAAAGGAGGAAATCTTACCATTTGCAACGAGACTGTGGACGGAACTAGAGGGTATTATGCTAAGTGAAATAAGTCAATCAAGAGAAAGACAATTATCAT
This sequence comes from Phoca vitulina, assembly GCF_004348235.1. Taxonomy (NCBI): domain Eukaryota; kingdom Metazoa; phylum Chordata; class Mammalia; order Carnivora; family Phocidae; genus Phoca; species Phoca vitulina. Next base: position 47,704,161 of record NW_022589714.1, on the reverse strand, counting down.
ATGATCTCACTAATATGTGGAATTTAAGAAACAAGGCAGAGGATCATAGGGAAAGAGAAAAAAAATGAAACAAGACAAAATCAGAGAGGGAGACAAACAATAAGAGACTCAATCTCAGGAAACAAACTGAGGGTTGCTGGAGGGGAGAGGGATGGGGGGATAAGGTAACTGGGTGATGGACACTGGGGAGGGTATGTGCTGTAATGAGCACTGGGTATTATATAAGACTGATGAATCAGACCTATGCTCCTGAAACAAATAATACATTATATGTTAATTAAAAAAAAAAAAAAAAGTGGCCTGAAAAAGAGAGTCCAGAAGGGAAAGGACAAATCATTTCTGCATTCTGATACATGACTGCACATTCGTTTGTCATTCAACAAATAGTTCACAGTCTAGCAGGAGAGAAGGGTAAGTAAACAAACACCTAAAATACAATGTGTGAAGTATAATACGTATGCCCGTGCGTAATATTAATGAAAAAAGGAGGGATAAATTTCCATGGGGTCGTGAGGAGAGTAAACAAAGGAGGGAAAGGGGAAGGAGGAATGGTGACTTCATCATGGCCCTGAAGATGAGCAGGAGTTTACTGGAAAGAAAAGATATTTCTGGCAATCGGAACAACACAAGCAAAGGCATGGTGAAGTGAAAGCATGTGGTGTCTTTGGGGACCGGCTGTGGGGGAGTAAAGAGGAGACTGATGATAAAAGTGAAAACGAGGCCAGATCGTGAGGAGCTTTAAGCGCCATGCCAAGGAATTGGGCTTCAGTACAGTAGGCATGAAGGTTTTAGGCAAAGAATGATGTCATATAAGCACTATGAGACACCCTTTCTAACATTAAAATTTTTCAAGGCTATAAAAATACACAAAGTTTCCATTGGCTGCAAAAACATATAGAAGAACATTAATTCCAGGACCCCTTGAAATCACTCCAAAGGCCCCACTGGCCTTGAGTCCAGTTAAGGGTTCCCACAAGGCTGGAACTATTTACTATTTACTTTTCTTTGGATTACCAGGACACGGGATAGAGTGGAACCAACAGGAACTGGTTTGTGATGAAGAACAGTTTTAAAACTGAACAAAATATGACTCCAAGGCTCCTGCCTGATCACCTCAGTGGGGTGCTGATGAGAAGAATGTTAAGTTTTGCCTGGGAGACATTAAGATTCAGACATCTACAGGATGTCCAAGTGTTCTGTCCATAAGCAGTTAAAACACAGGTTTGGAGCTCCGAAGAGAGTTTGCAGCCACAGATACGAATTTGAACATTACCACGCACTGTACTGGTGACAGCCGAACCTATGTGGATGGATGAGGTCACGGAGCATGGACAGGACCCAGCTCAGAATCTAGCAATCCTGGGGCAAAGAGGAGACTAGACAGAGACAGACAAAGATCACTCAGAGGAGGAGAAACAAGACAGCTATCATATGAGTCTAGGAAGGTACACAGTTCAGAACACATTTGGAGTATGGTGCCCAATGACAGAGGGTCAGTTAGTACGAAGACTAAGTGGCTGCTGGATTTGGAAACTGGGTAGTCTCTGATTTTCATTTCTCTGGAGTGGGTAAAGAATAAACTGGGTTGAAGAACAAATGAAAAAAGGGAAGAAGAGGCAGTGTAGCTCACTCTGCTCAAGAAGTATGGCAACAAAGAGGAGAGAGAGGTGTTGACGGGTTGTCCGGCTGGGAGAAGTACGCACATTTTGTGCGTTTTCTTTTTTTATAGGACTTACATCTAGAGACTCTGAGAACAAGGATTGCCTTCAGTATTCTTACAGCACCTACTAGATTATATAATAAAAAGAACAGCACTACCAAATCACTGTTTAGAATGCAAGATATAGATCTCTCACACACTTCACTAAACTTTAACTAAACTGCCAGTGGAAAAGGGAGAGCACTAGACTGAACCAATTAGATGGTCATTAAATTCAAGTCATTTACCTGCTCGGGGTGACTGTTTAAAAGAGGCCACGCCTTGTTACGTAATTTGACAGGCTCTGTGAGCAACACTGGGAATGCCGTAAGATGTTACCTTAATTCCTTCACCCTGGGCTGCACAAGGACATACTCACCTCCATAGTAGAGTCCTGTAGCAGTGCACATCCGCCACTGTCCCTGATACATTCCTGCTCTGCTGGGGCTGCACATCTGGACGCTGACATCTGCAATCTCTTGGGGCTCTAGCGATCTCACCATCACCATGTTCACATGTCCAAATTGGTCTCCCCCGACATATTTAAGACAAACCCCTGGAGGCCAGGCCTCTGCCCCTGAGTTCAAGCAAAAGAAAAAAATGTTAGGCAATTAGTGGTCCTAGGCTGGGTGCAGTTCATTACAAAACTGTAGAAGAGGCCGCTTTCTCTGTCTTTGGCACATACGTGAACCTAGCCACATATCCTTGAGCTATATAATGTCACAAGACTGACCAGAAGGAATTATCAGAGTTAACAACCTCTGACCAACAGTCTATCCCTAAGATAAGGCACATATGACCAAAGCAAGGCAGTTCTTCAAGAAGATGTGTTTCAGGGGACCCCACACATCACATTGAATCTGTGGAATCTAAGAATGATGTCCACGAAGAGGCGTGGAAATGAAGCACAGACCCACATCTTTGGAAGGCTGCTTTCTTCACTAAGAGGTAACACATGTCCATTTTCACTGGAACTTTTTAAGCTGACATTCTAAGTAAAAATACATGCGATTGCCCCTGGTTTTTCTATCAAGGCAAGCAGATGAAACACGTGAGGATTACTTTCATTTTAAAACTTTTTCCCTGATACACAACTTTTCCTTCTGGAATCCTTAACTATGAAAAGACCAAAGTGCAAGAGATCCTGCAAATACGAGACAGAGGAGTCAAGTGAAAGTTTCATTTTCAGGTTCAAACAGTAGTGGGGAAAACAGGAACAGTGGCATGAACTCCCCTGCTAACAGCACACTGAACTGTGGTCTCAGAGGTAACGACATCAGCCAGAGGTACGTGTATAAAGGAAAGGAATGGCAATACAGGGACAAGGCATTGGCAGGAATGTCTTTCCTCCTTTGGAGGTGATAAAGATCTTATTTGGGTACCTCCTCCTGTGTACCTATTTTTATGTAAACTAATTCAAAATGAGCAATCCATATATTGACTTGTTCTGACAAGTCATAGGGCCACTCAGTGCCTCGAGGTCATCTTTCCAGTGAAGTCTCTCCAGTATACTCCTTTTTACTGTAGACAGAAAACTCTGTATCTTTGGGGGGGATATATACATTATACATTATAAAAATTAATCACCGTGAAAAGGTGGACATGGCAGGACTCCCAGGACAAAGCACGCTTGAAACTGATCTCCTGAGAGTACTCTAGGACGCGTTAGTATCTTGTTCTCGAAGTGCCAGACTGGTTTTGATATACCTGAGGACGTACTATTGCCAAGGGAACCAGAGAGAAAGGCAGCCACAGCTCTACTGCTGAGACTGCAGCCCCATCCTGGACAGCACACTCTGGGGCTCCTAGGATTTAAGGGGTGGCAGATGAAGCAGTGGGCACAATGTTTCGTCAGACCCTCTTAAAAACACACCTGCCAGCAAAGTGCCGTCCTAAGTTAACACCATAAAGGGCAACTGCTGCGGGTGGAAAGCTTGTGGGGGATACCCTGACAATACCTGTATATTGTCTGGCATTTCTGGGGCCCACGGGCTTGGCAAAAGCCTATCAGTCTGAGGTCAAGAACAGCAGCAACTGGCACGGAGCACCTTGGAAAATGTCAGTCTCTTTAGAGACCAAGATCCAAGAGGAAAATTCAACTGCTGTGTTGGGGCTGAATTCACAATTGTTCTTTCAAACACACATACACACAACACCTGTAACAAGACAACATCTGTTGGTATGAAACATCTGTTGGTGTCTGTTTTTGAACTTCTAAGAAACTAAGGAAAACGAAGACTGCCTGGGTGTGAGAAATGTGTGGCTGGCTGTCCCGAGCACACAACCACAAGTAGCCGAGACGGTCAGAGCTCCCCGCTCTGCAGAAGAAGGGGTGCTGCTGTGCTCCAGGGACACTGAATTAGTTGGTAAACATTAAGTGATTAAAAATTAGGCAGCTAAGGTCCTGATCTTTTTTACTACAGACACTCTATTCATGTGGTGCCTGGGGAGCTTGTTGGGAGAAAAAATTGGATGAGTTATCCACCATCAACTCTAAAGTGTTAATTTGCTATAAAGTGAAGAACCAATCATTCACTTTCTGAGAGTTACCAAGAGTTCACTACGACATTTATTCTTACAGCCTAGTAAGTCCGGCAACTCTAAGAAGGTCCAAGATACCAGTTCTTAATACAGAAGGAAGGTAATACTGCTGAGCTGTACGGACCACCAGCATACCTAAAATCTGGATTTGAGAAGTATTAGTACAACAGGGCTTCAAATTAAGTCTCAGTTACAAACTGGCTTACTGGGGGACAGATACATTTAGAAGAAAAGAAAGACTAATCTGTGTTTTATGACTTTCCAAGTATCACAAGCACACATATGATCAAGGTTGTGATTCTCCAATTATCATGGAATATAATTTTATTAAAAAAAACGTAAAAACAGAACAAAACAAAAAAACCCTGACACATGGCAATTTTGAGATGATAGAGAACATGACAAAAATGAAATAAAAGTCCATCAGTTCCAGAAAACCTGGACTTACTAGGTGTAAGTCATTACAGAAATAGTTGGGAGGTAGTAAGGAACATCCAAAGATTGATGAGGAAGAAGACAAACCTCAATGAAGATCCCCTGTTCTTTTTAATCCCTAGAAGTTTGGAGACTGCATTTCAATTAAGCTGCAGACAAAAAAGGGACCTTCATTGATCTCGTCACTATTTTCTTCCCATACCTGCTGTAAAGTGACTGGAATATAACAAAATTTGCTGAATGGATGAAGCAGAATTACCTTCTCTATAGTCGTGCTGAAGAGAAAGGCAGAAATTAACTATTTTAAGGAGCCAAAAGAAAAATGGAGGAAACAGTTGTTCTTTTTCAAGTTTTCTCAACTCTTGCTTTATGTTCACAAAAAATAAAGTTGACTGTGAAGCCACTTTCTCACATGACAATCACAACTACTTCACCAAAGTCTAAGAAATACCAGCGTTATCATAACCTGCTTGGCTTTACATTCACTATGGTTGGACAACAGAGCATGGTTGTAACAACTGAGAAGCTGAGGGAAATTGTCCGTTTTCACCTTGGAGGGGTAGTTTCAAATTTTTACTTTCAATTTTAATTGTAAGGTTTCCTGTTCAAGTTTCCCAAGCTTCTAAAACTTATATAGTGCCAAAAGTTTGGATCCTGGGATTCCGCATCTATGTCATTAAATGTCTGACTTCCGTTTTTCCATGGTCTTAAAAGCTGAATTTTAAACAATGTGTGACACATTTATCTTCTTTGGGAAACTGCTGGGACAGCTATATGCAGTTCCTACCAATCTCATCTGTTGTATATTCAAATGCCTGGCATGCCTAAAACATGACAGCAGAGAAATACCACGAAAATTATTTATGAAACTATTTCAGTGAGCACTTATCTCTTAAGAGAAGGTTATGAATGAGAGTAAAAGAGCCAGAGGAGAAACAGCTAAGGCCTGCCATATTTCGGTGTTACACTATTTCCAGAAAGAACTCAGGCCAGATTAGAATGATGCCAAAGAACCAGTACACATGCATGCTTTCCCTCTTTCTCTTTAATAACATAACTATTACTTCGTTATGGAAGGCCAGGTTCTCCTTAATCAAATTGAGAGCATGTAGCTTACAGATACAAAACTATTTAAAAATGGATGAACAATTTCCAAAAGGATAAAAAATCCATGTGTTCAAAGTAACCTGAAGGGTAAAATCTCCAGCCAATTGTTGCCCAACTCTTTTCAAGAAGTGTTCAGGCACAAGAATGGCCTTTCACAGGAAGAGAGACTGCAGATCCAGAGGCTGTCTTAAACTGGAGTTACCACGCAAAAGCAAGTGGAAAAAGCAGCCAGCCCCACCAATACAGATTTTCTCCAAGGTGAAAGAAAGGTAGGCTCTTTGGGGTTCTGATCTGACATTTAGCCATTTTATACCAATCCCTCGCAATCCTCCATTAACTCAAGAGCTGTCTGGTGAGTGAACGGATGTATCAAGAAGATTTCTGACATACAAAATGGTTTCTGCTATCTCAAATATTTCAGCGGTACTCTAAGAACTTTTAATATTTAAAATATAAAGAATTCACAGAAAGCCAGACATTTTCAGTGTTTTTGCTATAAATAAACAGGGTCTTAATTTTTTTTAACTAAATAAAATTGAATTCATGTGTAAGTGTCAAAAGCAGTTTTGATCAGCAACTTAGCAGGTTTTAGTAATTGAGAGAACACATGGTGAACAGAAGCTGAACTAAAGAGACTGTTTTAGGGGCGGCTGGGTGGCTCAGTCAGTTAAGCATCTGACTCTTGATTTCGACTCAGGTCATGATCTTGGATCATGGGATTGAGTCCCACATCCATCTGAGACTGGGGCTCTGCGGAGTGCAGAGTCTGCTTGGGATTCTCTCCCTCTCCCTCTGTCCCTCCCCATGTGCGCTCACTCTTGCACACTCTCTCAAATAAATAAATTCTAAAATCTTAAAAAGAAAGAGATTGTTTTAATATTTTTAAAAGCCCACAACATTAAGAAAAGTGAGAAAGAAATCAGGCCCCCCAAAAAGGAAAGAAATACAATTAAGCTTTGAAAAAAAAAGAATTTCAAGAAAAACAGAAAACATGGCTATTTTCCCATATTACCAAGTGTCTCTCAAACTAACAATGCCCCACACCGTTACAATCAAAAGGGAAAAGAAGCTAATGAAAATTTTATAAAGCCACGAATGTCTCCAGTCATCTACTACCATGGGTCAATCCAGATTATAGGCATTTCCTCAGTGACACACTGAACTTTCATCCAAGGGAGAGTTACTTTTAAATAAGTCAGAAAAACTAAGAATAACAATTTGGTACATTCATTACTATATAAACAGCAAGCTTAGCCAGTCTTTCCCCATCATAAAAAAACTAAAGTACAAAGAATTGAAAAGTACACAGTCAATAAAAGGTCATTTTTACAGGTTTATTTGAGCCCTGAGAGTTTTACATCACCTCACATCAGATCACCTTGCTAGACAGGGTTCCCCCACACGCATAGATTTTTAGCTAAATACGCCTTCTGCCTAGTTTCTCATCTCTCAGAATTTCTCTGTTAAGTCCTTGGTAACAAGGAAGTTAAAGCATCCTGATCTAGTCAGAAGCATGAATAATTACTGCATGAAACAAGCAATACTAAACCCACTCAAATTAAAAAAGTCATTAGAAAAGAATTTAACAAGCAAAAGGTAATAATGAACTGTTACCAGACACATACTCAGATCCTTTTTTCAAAGAACTATCGCTAACTTATTTTTAATTTTTCTTAAAGTCAGCAGTACATTACAACAATGCCTCAAAAAAATTTCTCAATCTTTCCATCTTTTCCATTTTGAGCAAATGCCCGCATTTCTTACCCTATTTTTCAAAGTGGTATTAACATTTCAGAGAGATATCTCAATGAAATTTCATAAAGAATCATCCTTGTAGCTACAAAGAAAAGAGCTTTCAAAAGAGCAGATGCTCACAGCTCTTTCTAACCACCTTGTTCTATTCAAGGATGTACCTCCTCTAGCCTGCTGGAAAGAACTGGAAGATTAATTAGAGCAGAATTAAAATGATGGAGTAGAACTGTACAGGTGGAGATAATACCACCACCACCACACACAGGCCTAGTTCCTGGTATCAAATGAATACTGAATTGTTTAGAGGCCATCAAGACCTAAATTAAAAAAAAAAAAATCTAAATTATTTTTCCTGATCTAGGGCAGGGGACATTTCACTGATGTTTGGTCATCACACCAGTACAAAAAAGTACTACATCAGGGAGCCTGGGTGGCTCAGTCAGTTAAGCATCTGCCTTCGGCTCAGGTCATGATCCCAGGGTCCTGGGATCAAGCCCCGTGTGGGGCTCCCTGCTCAGTGGGGAGCCTGCTTCTCCCTCTGCCCCTCCCCCCCACCTCATGCTTTCTCTCTCTCAAATAAATCTTAAAAAAAAAAATAGTACTACATCATGTATAAGAAAAAGCTCAGAGTTACAAAAGCATATAACTTAAGCTAAAACATTTCCTTGTTTCTTTTAACTACTAAACAAAGAAAACTGGGCAATGAAGAATTGCCCATTATCATTTACCAGAATTCTGGATCCGCCATGTCTTTATAAACTGAGTATCAGGAGGTATCGACTCCCCTTCTCCTATGGTGACATCTTCAACAAACGACATAGAGGGTACACTGATGTTTGGGCTCTCAAAGTCGTAATAGGCGCCAATTGCTGCTTGTAGGTTCCTACAAACAAAAAGAAAAGGCAAAAGATTTTACTTTAGTCCTGTCCTGAGTCTATTACCTTGATTCTCAAAACAAATGGAAAAAGCCTGTTTCTTAGGGGTTTGGTATAGAACCTTAGGTTCGTGATATATAAATTTTTAGAGCCACTGGTTCTGCCTGAGGAACAACAAGAAAAACACCGAGACCAACAAACTTGTGCATCACTTTCCTCCCAAGTGCCCACATAAAAAGTAAGAAACATGAGCACCATCAGCAACAATATGAGGAAATCCCCATCTTACCCACAGGGATAGCAAGTTTGGGTAAGGAAGTCAATTAAAAGAGTGCTCTTCTACAACCACGATTGGAATTCAAAAAAACTCTATTTTAAAAGACATTCTAATTATTTAATTTTTTGAAAAGGCAACACATGCAGATGGTTCAAAAGTTTTGTACAGTGAAAAACAGCGATCTTATCTCTTCTTTCCTATACACACACATACACACACACATAACTGCTCATATTACTTTCTTCAATATCTTTCCAGAACTTCCTTATGCACATACAAGCAAATAATATATATTCTTATTTCTCCCCCTTTTACACAATTATTGGCATATTATACACTGCCCTTTGCTTTATTCTCATGAAGACATTCCTATGTCAGTACATAATGAATATCTTGTTTTTTATAGCTGTATCCATTGTACAGATACATCATTATTTATGTAACCAGTCCACTTCTGAGCTTGTTTCCAACCTTTAATTCTTCCATAAATAAGCTTAAGCAAACATTGTTTTTATATACATGCAAGTCTATCTGTAGGATAAATTCCTTTAACTGCTGGGCCAAAGGGTATAGATTTGTGGTTTCAATAGATATATTCTAAACTTCCCTCAATAAAGTTGTACACTGGGTGGCTCAGTTGTTGAGCGTCTGCCCTCCGCCCAGGTCTTGGTCCCAGGGTCCTGGGATCGAGCCCCGCATCGGGCTCCCTGCTTGGCAAGCCTGCTTCTCCCTCCCCCACTCCCCCTGCTTGTGCTCCTGCTCTTGCTATTTCTTTCTCTGTCAAATAAATAAATAAAATCTTTTAAAAAAAAGTAAAAATAAAAATAAAGTTGTACACTTACTGCTCCCACCAAGAATGTATGAGAGTGTCTATTTCCCCATTTGCTCATCAACAGTGTTCCTCCAAAGTTTTGGATTTGTGTCAATCTGATAGGTTAAAAATAAGATCTCAGTGAGGCCTTAAAATGGTTTTCTCTTGTTACACAAAAGGTTAAGTATCTTTTACATGTTTAGGAGCCATTTGTAGTTTCTGTTTTGGAAGCACCATTTTGTAAATGATGGTGTTCTTTTTAATTACTCATAAACCCCCTTATGTCAGAAGGAACTACCAAGCACACAAACAAGAGTCCCTAATTGAACTGAAACACATGATTGACAGCGCGTTCATCCATGCCAGAAACCAAAGGCCACTAAGGGGTTTAAGCAAGCTGTGTTCATTAGAGAGATCAAAGAAATTGCTAGGAATTACAGTAACTGCTCCTCTTAAGGTCTTACTTAAACTAGTGACATCAGCTCTAGTCCCCACAGTGGACAACAACACAAGCTGCATTTTTCTAAACATAACCCAACCATAAGCCAATGGATCCAGTGGGTTGTTTTTAATTATGCATAAACATAGCAGGAAACAAGCTGTGACGGTATACAACTGTGCCACAGACATACTATTAACAGCAAATACTTTCCGACTGGGGGCCTGCCTGCAGCCCAGGTGTTGCAGCTGCCACAAAGGAGGGCTATATTCAGAGCAGCTGCCTCAGGTCAAGCCTCACGCAACGGTGGCCTGTCCTATTAGTCAGTAGTGGCTGGAATTACACCACCACCAACTGCCTGCCTGGTGTATGTGTGCTGGATAAAACTGACATGGAGCAGAGCTGGGCCAGGGGCCAAACTGCCTGTTTGCTTGACCATTCAATAGGAAGGCTTGGACTTCAGTCTTCCCAGCAACTTCCTTCTCCAGCTGACTGTGATCCAAAATGAATAATATGTGGCTGGTCAAACTTGGGGACGCCCAGCCTCTAACCACCCACAAACAGGCCCTAGGAGTGTATCTGGAATCAGCCTTACACTTAGGAATTAGGGACAAAATGAGGAAAAGAAAAGTAAGGCTAGTTTGTATTTTCTTCTTCTGAAAACTTTTTGTAAAAGCTATGTGTCCACCCTTTTATAAAGATAATTTTTCTGCTGCAGGAACTCCAGCAAGTAGCCTGCTAAATTGTTTTCTGTTCACTTGGCTGTAAAATATGCTTGGGAGGGAAGAAACTATTTGTGCACTCAGGACAATTGCCAATTCTCATCCCCAGCATGTGTCATATTTCACCACTTGGCTCTGCCTGATATCAGAAAGGACTCAAGACCACTGCAGTAGAAACATGAACACGTTCAGCTATCCTACTTAGACAGATCTGGCCGCCTCAAATCTTGTTTCACACAGTCCAACTCATCCCAAAGCCAAGCCAACAAAACTATTTATTTGTACCTGTATTATATAGGTAATCCAGCCACAGAAAGATTAAGAAACACTTTTAAAGCCCAAAGTGAAACCGAAAGTAGTGAATTGGACTCCTGGCAGGAAGCAGGAGTGGAGGATGACAAAGCAAATTAATTTCCCAAGTACAAGGCCAAGAGTGGACTTAGCCCAGTGGTGCTCTAACCCATTCGGGAGGTACACAGCTTCTTGGCGCTTGGGACCACTTAGATCACTGCCTTACTGGGCCAGCAACGGCAGAAATAGACCAAACAGCTCCAATTCAGTGTGAGAACAAGGAGATATGAGAGCATGTATTCCCGTTCAAATCAACATACTCAGCTATTATTAGCCAACAAGAAATTCTACATGACAAGGAACTGGCTGAGGAAATGGGAAAAGGAAGAACATGGACTCTGTATTCAGCCCAGTCTGAAAGTTTAAACTTCCAGGTTCCTCCAATGTTTTTGCTCAAAAAAAGTTTTTAATCTGATTTCAGATTAAACCAAAAGCACCCTGAAGAACAAAGGCAGGCAGTGTAACTGAGGAAAAAAGCAGGGCCAAGACGATGGTGATGGCTATGAATATGCTTAAAGCCACAGAACTGTACACTGCAAAGTGGTTAAAATGGTAAAATTTAGAATGGCTTTGTTTGGAGGCAGCGCCTATGCCTGGCTGAGGGGCTTTGAACAAGTGGCTATGCATCTACGTCAGCTTACTCATCTACAAAACTGAGTTTTTTGTTATCAGAAGGCTGGCTTATATTTTATATTACAAAGTTGGCAATGATAAGGTTGGCTGTGAAGATTGTATCAGACAATGTGTGTGAATGCCTTAGGGTTGGCATTCAACCAATATTTAACTAATAATGAGCACTTATCCATGTGCTAGGCACTCAACCTGAGACTAGGGATAGAACAGATGGCAAGACGGGCAAGGCCCCTACCTTTACACAGCTTATAGTCCAGCAGACTTCAGCAAGCTAAGGACATTCAAAAAGGGTAACTCCAACTGTCTCTCACACTGAGGTTATCAGTCCAAGGCAGCTTTTCCTACTTGAGTGAAAAAATGGGCTTGGTGCACAACAGTTTCAAATGCACTGATAATCAGGTGAACCTGATTGAGAGTAGAAGAATTTGGTGATGTTGATATGTGTTCCCTAATGAAATGCAATTTTGTAACTCAGAAGCAATACTGTCAAACATTAATTTTATAGAGGAGGCCACAAATGCACTGACAGGTAAATAACTTGCCGCATGCTAGACCATCAATTAGGAGGATTTATTCAAAGGCATAAAACTTTCAGCTTACCCAGAACTTTCCAATTATCTAATAACATTCTGAACACCTGATTTTCTTAAGAACATAATAATTACCAGCATGAATTCTTTTTTTAAGATTTTATTTATTTGAGGGCGCCTGGGTGGCTCAGTCGTTAAGCGTCTGCCTTCGGCTCAGGTCATGATCCCAGGGTCCTGGGATCGAGTCCCACATCGGGCTCCCTGCTCTGCGGGAAGCCTGCTTCTCCCTCTCCCACTCCCCCTGCTTGTGTTCCTGCTCTATGTCTCTCTCTGTCAAAAAAATAAATAAAATCTTTAAAAAAAAAAAAGATTTTATTTATTTGAGAGAGAGTGAGAGCAAGAGAGCGTGTGAGGACGCATGCATCTGAGGGGGAGGGGGGCAGAGGGAGAAGGAGAGAATCTCAAGCAGACTGCTCCCTGAGCACAGGGCCTGGCTCGGGGCTCGATCTCACAACCCTGAAATCATAACCTGACTCAAAATCAAGAGTTGGATACTTAACCAACTGAGCCACCCAGGTGCCCCCACCATCACAAATTCTTTAAACAAATTAGTTGTAATCCTCCCCCCTTCAGTTGAACTACTGAAAATGGCCAAGTATCTAATCTTGCAAAAATTCACAAACACAGAACATTTATTTCTGCACTATGTATACATATACAGGTCAGATTACTGATCTTATAAAGAAAAACCTTCTATCTGCTGAATATACAGTCAGGAACATCACCCAAAAATATGGGGGTAGAACAGAGTTAAGAAAATCAGGAAATCAGAATTAAAGAGGGATTGTCAGAAGACCAAGAATTAGCTCAGATTCTCAGGAAGATTAGATACCTTCTCTTTCCATTCTCTGAACAAGAAACTCAAAAAGATCCAAATTATTTATGAGAAAAAGAAAACTACCCAAATTTTGGACACAAATTAAAATGGGAAGTCAGAATAATGAACTGATTCAGTTAAGCACAAACAACAGAATCTTTGGGCTGTGAGCAATACTTATTCCGAACCACAAGAAGCTTCTCTCACCTCTGGAGTGACGATGATACTGCTGCTAAGGCCACAAGCCCACCGGGAATCTCTAATGTGACTGAAATCATCTCTGAGTGACTCAAAAACCAGACTAGAAAAAGGATCAGCAAAACAGAAAAGGTTCTTATTAGGGCTTTCCAACATCAACTTGACAGGAATCAAATGTCAAATTGACAGGAATCAAATGTCAAATGTCAAATTTTTGACAAGAGTGGTCAAAAAATAAGTACTTGTGACTACCGTGAAGAAACTGCGAATTTCATAAAACCAGAAACATAACAGCAGGTAGGCAATAGGAATTGGGCTGAAGAAGGCTCAGTATTTTCAAACCTAAAAATTAACTCATGGAGGATACTATTTAATATGAGAGGACTGTGAGAAAAAAGAATGCATGGAAAATTTCATTAAGAGTAAGTTTACACTAGCATTTACCCACTTCTTAGAGCCCTAGCAAGTCCAAGATCATTTCTTGTCTCTTCTTTTCCTGTCTATTTACTGATCCATTAATTTTATTACTTTTTAGAACCGATCATTCTAACTACCATCAGCAGTTACACCTTTTCCAAATAGAAAGTAAAGAACAAGCATTCTGCCATGAAAAGGCAAGGTGGTGGCACTGTTCTAGATTTAAAGAGACGTAACCACCAAGCACAATACATGGTCCTTGAAGTCCTTGATTGGATCCCAATTCCTTAAAAACATGAAAGAGGATTATAAAAGATACATCTGGGGAGAACTGAGGAAATTTAAACATAGGCTAGATATCTTTTACTAATAATAAGTTTTTGTAAATTATCTTCCTATCTTAGTATATGGTTATTTAAGAGAATGCCTATTTTTAGGAGAAGCATGCTGAAATATTTAAGGATGAAGGGTTGTGATGCCTACAATTTTCAAATGATTAAAAAGATATTTATACAGAGAAAACAAATTATGACAAAAATGTTTACCACTGGGGCGCCTGGGTGGCTCAGTCGTTAAGCGTCTGCCTTCGGCTCAGGTCATGGTCCCAGGGTCCTGGGATCGAGCCCCGCATCAGGCTCCCTGCTTTGCAGGAAGCCTGCTTCTCCCTCTCCCACCCCCCCGCTTGTGTTCCCTCTCTCGCTGTCTCTCTGTCAAATAAATAAATAAAATATTTAAAAAAAAAAAAAAAATGTTTACCACTGTTGAATCTAGGTGGTAAGTATAAGGGTAAACACTACAATTCTTCATAATTTTCTGTAGGTTTGAAAAGTTTATAATAAAAAGGCAAATGGAAAAAAAAGAGGGAGAGAGAGAGAGGGTATCCTTTTTTCCTGCCCCTGGAAGTCAAGAAAATTCAGTGAGAATTACTGCAACCATCTTGGGAACAGAGAGACCTACCAGGAACCTCAGGGGACCTAATGAGGATATGCCTGATATGCTAAGGATGATCAATCAGAAAGAGGGAAAAACTGTTGTGTCCTTGATGATATAAACCACTAAACTAAATCTGGCAACCCCAGAGCCATCTTACACTGGGCATTCTTGTCATCTGAGATAATAAAATTGGCTTATTGTTCGTTTCTTTAAAAAAAAAAAAAAAAAAGAAAAAGAAAAAGCAGATTCTAAGTACAGAGCAAATTCAACACTGGCATTGCAGAAGTTTAGTTTCCAAGTGCCTTTGGCTAATAAGTCATGATCAAATTATTTTTCCTTTTTTTAAAAAAAAACTGAGGTGAGATTCACATAACATACAATTAACTACTTTAAAGTATCTAATTCAGTGGCATTTAGTATTTTCACAATGTTGTGCAACCACCACCTCTCTCAAGCTCCAAAACTTTTTCATCACCTCATACCCATTAAGAATACCCCATACCCATTAAGTAATCATTACTAATTCCTCCTTCTCCCTATTCTTCACCCCCCCAATTCCCTGGCAACTACTAATCTTCTGTCTTTTTGAATCTGCCTATTATGGGTAACTTATATAAAGGGAATCATACAATACATGACCTTCTGTGTCTGGCTTCTTTCACTTAGCATAGTATTTTCCAGATTCATCCCAAATTGTAGCATGTTAATCAGTATTTCATTCCTTTTTACGGCTGAATAATATCCCATGCTATGTACACACCACATTTTGTTTAGCCATTATCTGTTGACAGGCATTTGGGTTGTTTCTACTTTTTGATTATTATGAGTAATGCTGCCACAAACATTTGTATACAACTGTCTAAGTATATGGCTTCATTTCTTTAGATATATACCTTTGAGTAAACCTGCTAGGTCATATGGTAATTCTGTGCTTAACTTTTTGAAGAATCACCTGTTTTCTATAGTAGCAGAACCATTTTACATTTCCACCAAAAATGTACAAGTGTTCCTATTTCTCCACATCCTTACCAACACTTTTTTTTCCAATGATAACTATCCTACTAGGCGTGAAGTGATATCTGATGGTTTTGATTTGTATTGCCTTAATGACCAATGACCTTAAACATTTTTTCATGTACTTGTTGGCCATTTGTATATCCTCCTCAGAGAAATGTCTACTCAAATCCTTTGTTCATCTTTTGACTAAGCTGTTTATCTTCCTGTTGTTGACCTGTAAGAGTTCTTTATATATTCTGGACAGTTGACCCTTATAATATAAATGATTTACAAATAGGCTGGTCTTTCTTTTTCTTAATAACGTCCTTTGAGGAGCACCTGGGTGGCTCAGTCGGTTAAGTGTCCGACTCTTGATTTAGGCTCAGATCATGATCTCAGGGTCGTAAGATCAAGCCCCGAATCTGGCTCCACACCTCCACACTCAGCACGGAGTCAGCTTGTCCCTCTCCCTCTGCTCTTCCCTCCCTCCCCCCGGCCCCGACTTGTGTGCACTCTCTCAAATAAAATGTCTAAAAATAATAATAATGTCCTTTGATACACAAAAGCTTTAATTTTTATGAAATCCAATTTATCTAGTTTTTCTTTCACTACTCATGCTTTTGATGTCAAATATTAGAAACGATCACCAAATCCAAGGTCATGCGGATTTATCCCTTTGTTTCTTCTATTAGCTTGACTGTTTTAGCTTTCATATAGACCAATGATCCATTTTAGTTAATTTTTTTTTTATAAGGAGTTAGGTAGTTGTCTAACTTCATTCTTTTGCCTGTGGTTATCCAGTTGTCCCAGCACCACATGCTGAAGAAGAGCAAACATTTTTAAGAGAAAACAAAGCTGGACAAACTCTTGGGTATGCATGGGATCCTGCCCTATTTAAGACCCTAGCTCTTGGTGACACTTACATGGCAACTGCAATCAATGGTGAAGCTGAGATTTGGGAAATCAAGTGGGAGAACAAGCTGAGACATGCAGAGCACCTCACCTTAACTCAAGTATGGTAATTCTTAGGCTCAAGATCACCCTAAATGATATTTCCTATTCCCACCAGTTTCTAGGACTAAAGGAAGCAACATTTATCTAACGATCAAACTACATTATAAGCACAAAGTTTTGCCCTCTCTATCAGTAAGTATGCAGTATTTACTCATTTATTTTATTTAAGTTTTAACTCATTCATGACTGTAGGTACTGGGAACATAAAGATAAATAAGACAAAGTCTCTGCTACAAAGAAATGCAAAGTCTATCAAGAAATATTTGGGAACAATTAATCACAACTCAATGTGGTAAGTGTCAGAGGAGAAACATAACCAAGGACTGTGAAAGTACAGAGGAGGAAATACCTAATTCAAACTTAGACTTCGAGGGAAAGCTTCATCGACCAGGTAATATCAAACTGATGGCCTTGTTAACCACCTAGAGGAGGAGTGAAGGAGCAGTTAGAGGGAGAGAATGTGCAAAGGCACACAGAGGAAGAAGAGCTGTATGCCTCTTTTCTCTGGGAACCGCCTTCCTTGTCCCCAGGAAAGCAGATATAAAATAAGACAAGAACATAACGTGTTAGTAAATGACTCTGCTCCAAACCACAAAGGGTTAGTCCAGGAATGAACACCTGACCCAAAGCTGAATCAATCTCAACCCTTCCCTGAGAATTTTGGGCCTGGAGCTGAAAGAGAGACCAATCTCTCCCTGAGTACCTGGAGCTTTTAGTGCCATATTCTGCCCACTGGAAAAGGCACAGAAAAGCACTCTTCAGAGAAAAAAGACCACAAACTCACAAACAGCCAGAAAGAGAGAGGCCTGACAACGTTCAAATCCCTGGTTCTGATTGTTTCTGAAACCCAAATGAATTTCTAACTTAGGTTCTAAGATATCCTCCCAGGATCTCCTTACTAATTCTCATTTTTATTTGGGCTAGTTTGACAGGGTTCTGTTCACCTCCAATAAAGTCCTGATAAAAGACTGAGAAGTATTGCAGAAGTGACAAACCCAAAATGTGTAACAAAGTTCAAGTGAAATGAGGCCTCCCCCCATCTCAGGCTGGGAAGCCCAGCAGTCCTTGTGTGTAGCAAACCAGTTGGTTACACTCCATATGCACTCCAAAGCTACGTGGAGCCTTATGAGCTTTGGACAAGAAAAAGAAATTGCTCACAGAAGACTGCTAACTTCAGTAAGGTTTTGCAAAACAATCCAATCTGCAAAACACAATCCAGCCCAGTCCAGCCTCCTAGAGAGGAGATGTGACACATAAGAATATAATGACTAAGCAAAGCCCTTTCTGCCTATACAGCCAAAGATCCAAAACCTCTAATGGTCAGATAATTACTTTGCTGAATTTCAGCAACTGAATTCTTTGTGCCACTAGGAAACTGTGAGACCCTGAATGACTGACTACAATGTAGACAGCCCCTTTCAAAACACTTCTCACAGGGTTCCCCCAAACTGCCATCCCCTCCCCTCATTATAAAGTATTGTCTGACAGAAATGCAGCTGGGGAGGGGGGCAATATCCAGGGGTGACATTCCATAGAAGATTTGAGAAAGCTCTAAATCCAGAATTTTCCACTCATGCCCTTGAGGTAGGAAGATAAGCAAAACCAAGGAGAATTAAACCTGGTCCCAGCTATTCTCTTCAGCAATCACAGAGACTAAAAAGCCTAAATATTACTGGAGTTGGTTATCAACAGGAATGAACCTGTATGAAATGGATGATGAGAAGTGAACTGCAGTTTTAAAGGAGTTCTATCAGCAGGAGGCTGTAATTATACTCCTAGTCAAACCCTAGGTCCAAAAAGTAGCATCTTCCTGGGAGGGGAAAGCTACAGCAGCATGGCCCTCATAAAAGGAACTATCTCCCACCCTGCCCCTATAGCCCCTGTGCTGCTCTTAAGGATGGTCCTGAAAAGTATCAGACATAGGGAATCTTTTTGGGGCAAGCCAGGCTAAAGCCTTCAATCCTCTGCCAGTGAAATGAGTTAACGGGGGACCATGAGCTTTGCTCATTATATCATACTGCTCCTGCCTATAGTAGACAGTATATGCTCTGTGTTCTTCTGCTTATATCCCCCAGGCTGAGAATAGTGCCTGGCATATAGAAGGTGCTTAATAAATGGAATAAACTAGTAACCAAAATACAGTATTTTTCCTTTCTCCTTTTTATCTGGTTTTCTTCTCAAGCTCATATACTGGGACTATAAGAAGGAGGGCAGAGGAGTAACAACAACAAAAAAATCTATCAGTTAGCCCACAGGCTGCAGGATCATGCAAATATTTATCTGGACCAATCAAGACCAAACTTGGGAAAGCACAGCTATCATCCTGAGATCTTCAGCTGGTGGGGTGGGGCACCTCTGACAGTAAGTCACAGTATGATAGCCGGACCTGACTGCTTGGGGTCATCTCCCACTGGGGAGGGAGATGAGAGCATCTAGTTGTTACTTGTCTAGGCAATGCCCTCACTTCCACATATGACTCCTTAGGACAGAGTGATGTCATTCCACAGTTAACATGAGGGTGGGGGCACCCCGGAATTTGGAACTGAGAGTTTTCCCCACAGTATCTGGGCTATAAACTCCACATCTGGAAGCTTTTGACAGTCATTTTCTTCACCAGAGATAGGCCACTGCAAACACCTACACAGAACATACATAAAAAGAAACCTAACGGGGTACCTGGCTGGCTCAGTCATTACAGCATGCGATCCTTGATCTCAGGGATGTGAGTTCAAGCCCCACGTTGGACATGGAGCCTAATTTAAAAAAAAGAAAGAAACCTGAGCTATTTTAAAGTCCAGTTTTTCCTAAAGCCCAAACATATTCGGGTCTTTGGGTTCTGTGTAACATACCAACATCCTTAAAATGCCTCCTCCTACTCCAACACAGACATCTTTAGCATTATCTAGTTTGAAGTGAGTTTGTTACGTGCAACATAATAGGCTCCGATTAATTCAAAATTACATACTGTGTCCAGGGATAGAGTCTGTATGTGTGATACAAAGTCGGTCAAAAGGCAGAAGAGGAACTGGAAAGATAAATTAAAACTTAACTCAGATCCAGTAATCTCACATTTGGGTATATATCCAAAAGAACTGAAAGCAGAGTCTCAAAGAGATATGTGCACATCAATGTTCAGAGCATTATTCATAATAGCCAAAAGGCAGAAGCAACCCAAGTGTCCATCAACAGGTGAAGGGGTGAATAAAAATGGTATATGCATACAATGGAATATTAGTCAGTCTTAAAAAGGAAAATCTGTTACATGCTAAAACTTGGATGAACTTTGAAGACATCATGCTAAGTGAAATAAGCCATCACACACACACAAAAAAACAACACACAAGTACTGTATCATTCCACTTATATGAGGTATCTAGAGTAGTCAGATTCATAGAAACAGAAAGTAGAAGGATGACTAACTGCAGGGGCTGAGGGAAGGGGGAAATAACAAAAACTCGTTATTGTTTAACAAGTAGAGTTTCAATTCTGCAAGATGAAAAAGTTCTGAAGGCTGGCTATACAACATGCTTAACACTACTGAACTGTATACTTAAAAATGATCACTATGGTATGTTGTATGTGTACTTTACCACAATTAAAAAAAAATTAATTTGGATGGGACCAATATTTTTCATTAAGAAATTTGGACTTCTAAAAGCAAAGAGAGCATCTAGGAGGGCCTAGGTGGCTCAGTCAGTTAAGCGTCTGCCTTCGGCTCAGGTCATGATCCCAGGGTCCTGGGACTGAGCCCGGCATTGGGCTCCCTGCTCCACAGGAAGCCTGCTTCTCCCTCTCCCTCTGCCTGCCGCTCCCCCTGCTTGTGCGCGCTCTTCTCTCTCTCTGTCAAATAAATAAATAAAATCTTAAAAAAGAGAGAGAGCATCTAAAGTTAAAAAAAAAAAAAAACTTTACTGAAATATAATTTACATAGCATAAAATTCACGCATTTCAACTGTACAATGTAATGATTTTTTAGTAAAGTTACTGAATTGTAAAAACATCACCATGTTTTAGAACACTTTCATCAGCCCCATAATGCCCTACTCTCCATAACATGTAAATGTTAGGGTACATAAATTAAGACTGCTAATCAATCAGCTGACCTGAAAATGGGGAAATTATCCTGGATTATCCAGGGGAACTCAATGTAATCACTTCTCTAAGAGTGGTCTGAGGGAACTGGAAGAGAGAACCAGGGAGATCGCCACATAAGGACTCATACAGCATGCTGGCTTTGAAGATGGAAAAAACGAGGCCATAAGCCGAGGAACGCACGTGGCCGCTGGAAGTGGGAAAAGGCAACAAAATGGATTCTCCAGCAAGAACACAGCCCTGTTTTTAGCCCAGTAAGACCCATTGTGGACTTCTGAACTTCATAACTGTAAAATAATAAGTTGATATTTTTTAAAACCACTAAGTTTGTGGTAATTTATTACGAAAGCAAAAAACTATGGATGGCTGGCTAGTCGTTGTATTATTCTTTCTCCCTTACTATTTGAAAATATTCATCATAAAAGGAAAAAACTATGAATATGAAAGCAGACTAAAGAAAGATCATAATTAAAAAGGTACTGAGTCATTTCCTTCATCATAACTCTGCTTTCAAGAACTCAATTACCCGTTAGAGATGCACATTTAGAAATAACTCCCATTTTTCTGGTCCCCAATTTAAGTCATACCTGACTTACCTGAAAAGGTAAACAATAACTAGGTTCAGTGCTAACTGAAACTTTTGAAGATACTAACTAGAACGGCCCAGAGGAGACATGAAAATGTATGATACCCAAAAAGTCCCAGAATACCAAACAGAAAACGTGATTCAGACAAAGCTATCTTCATAAACAAAACATCTGTGGTTTATTGTTATTCATGAAACTTTCTTTGGGACATAATTTTAAGTAGCAGTTATGAAATGATCAGGTAAATCTATAATTAAGTATGGTTTTCAAAAGTATGTTTACCTAACAGGAAACTTACAATAAGCCAGCAGTGGTCAAATGTGTCTTATCCTGCAGCCTAGTCAGAGAACTAATACTAGAAACTTTGGGGGTTTTTTATTCTACAAAAAGGACAAAGTGCCTAAAGGCTAAATTGTAAATAAATACTCCATTCTCCATTCTCAAATCTAGCTGTTTTTCCACATACAGAGGAAAATGCATGGACTTTGAAAAGAAATACCACACACCTTTTATATACACCATTGATTAAAATGCTCTTGCCTTTGAAATTTCTTGAAGGCACACTACCGGGGCCAGCTTCAAAGCCTCTTCAGTTTCATCTTCCCTAAAGAACAATGCTGACCATACCATCTTTGGAGATAATACAAAACTCGACCTCAGTATACCTCATCTCCAAAAATACATACTAGGGTACACATCTAAGAGAGAATCTAAAGCCCTTATGTTATCAATCTTATTTTCTCCTGTAAGAACAAAAAGGTAAACAAACCTTGACTAAGTTCTATGTAATATGATAAACAAAGCCAGTGCAATGTTATCACCACCAAATAATGCTACATGGCATCAATGCCAACTCTACTCATTCTTCAGCCAACCCATCTCCAAATACTCTATGGCTATATTTGGCTACTCTCTGGTACATATGAGATAGATACCTTTAAAAAGCTTACTTAATACATACTTACAGCTAGGAGACTAAATTAAATTAGATGGAACTCAGAGAAATGTGATAAAGGCAGATTTTATGATAGCTCACAAACCTGAGAAGACCAAGCCCCTTTTTCTTTTACACAATAATAAATGACAGTATAAATATGTCCGAGATTGTTGCCATTTTTCAGTAACTAATCACTGAGAACAAACAAGGAAGACAACATTTAAAGACAATTTCCTTTAAAAGTCCTATGACACTTGAAAACAATCTCACATACTCTGTTAATGTTTTCATGTTCTGGGCAACTAGCTACAGATGACAAGTAGTCAGGCCTAGACAGCTCATCCAACTATGGCACTTCTGGTACATTACGAAAGAAAAGGATTTTTTGAAATAGCTACTTCGGGCACCTGGGTGGCTCAGTCGGTTAAGCGTCTGCCTCTGGCTCAGGTCAGGATCCCAGGACCCTGAGATAGAGTCCCACATGGGGCTCCCTGCTCAGTGGGGAGTCTGCTTCTCCCTCTACCCCTACCCCCTGCTTGTGATCTCTGTTTCTCTCTCTCTCTCTGTCTCTTGGATAAATAAATTAAATCTTACAAAAAAAAAAAAAATAGCTACTTACATGACACTGCATACTTGCCACCAGTTAGATTACTACCAAAAAAAAAAAAAAAAAAAAAAATCCCAAAACCATAAAAAAATAAAATAAAAAAACCAGGAAAAAAAATCTACCCAATTTGGTTTACAAAGAAAAACTAATAAAAACCCAGGGAAAATTTTTTCTGATTCTTTCTAATAAAGCGTGGTCTCTCAAAGACAGAAAAGCAAGCAAACACACCAAAATAATGGAAACACAATGAAGGAATTTCATATATTTCTGGCTTTACAAAAGTCAAGGAGATCTCTCTCTCCGGCACCTTTTCTTTGGATCTTCTGTGATTGAGGGCAAAGCAAGTACACTTCATTCCACACTATTAAGATATACTAAAAAATAACCAAAAATTTTCTTCATTCAGCATAAAGTCCTTCATGACTCCAATTTGTTAAGTTCCACTTAAAAATCACAGCAACATCTTTACAAAAGACTTCCCAACTAATAAATGAAGGAACAAAAGAATTAGAAAATTACCTTTTTGCAACCCACTGAGGCAATAAACAACTCAGGGCAAGGATCATCAATGGATACTAATACAGTTGGCAGAAAGATCGCTGAGGGAAAGGATATTCTCAGTCTCTCACAGATTACGTATTAATTACAAAGGAAAAAAAGGAGGTAGACACTATCATAAACAAATACTCAAATATAGCATAATAATGGGACAAACTAACAGCATATGCCTGTGGATGTGATACAACAGAAGACACACAATCATCCACGTATTATTTCTAACAACAACAAAAATGTTTGACCTGAATCTAATTGTGAGGAAGCAATCAGACTAATCAGGCATCTGTTTATGTATCAGTATTTCCTTCATTTATAACATGTAAATTATGCTTCAATGGGCTGGACTCTTAAAAAATGTCAATGTCATAAAACATCCAAATGACAACAGTGAGGGAAACTTGTTCTAGATAGAAAGCAAGTAAAGAGACATGACAACCAAATATAATGAGATGTCTGAGAAGATCCTGGATTAAAAAAAAAACACACACACACACACACACAACAAAAAAACCCCACATTATAAAGAGCATTTGGGGAACAAATAGGAAAATCTAGATATGGAATATATATTGGATAATACTATTGTTTCCGTGCTAAATTCCTAGAGAGTGACAATAATATTGCAGTAATGTAGGATGATGCCATTATTCTTAGGAGATACTTGCTGAAGGGCCAAGGGGTAAAATGTCATGCTGTCTGCATTTTATCTCAAATGGTTCAAGAAAAAAAAAAATTATAAATCCATACAGAGAATTCTCCTATTTTGCTGGTGGGAATGTAAATGGTAGTTACTTTAGAAAAGAGTATGGCAGTTTCATAAAAAGTTAAATACAAAATAGCAATCCATTCCTAAGTATCTACTCAAAAGAAATTTGAGAATGTGCGTGAACACACATTCACACAAAGTCTTCCTAGAGAATGTTCACACAATTTTATTCATAGTAGCCAAAAAGTAGAAACAATCCAAATGTTCATCAACTGATAAATGGATAAACAAAATGCTACATATCTATACAATGGAATAACCCTCAGCAACAAAAATGAAGGAAATACTGATACATAAACAGATGCCTCACAAACATGCTAAGTAAAAAAAGCCAGATACAAAAGACCACATATTATATGATTCTGTTGATATAAAAAGTGGAGAAAAACAACTACTTAGAGACAGAAAAAAGATCAGTGGCTGCCTGAGATTGGGGGATAGTAATGGGGATTAACATAAACAAGCAGGGGCACCTGGCTGGCTCAGTTGGTGGAGCTCATGACTCTTAATCTCGGGGTTGTGGGTTCGAGTCCCATGTTGGGTGTAGAGATTACTTTAAAATAAAATCTTAAAAAAAAAAAAAACCACCAGTAAACAGAAGAAATCTTACTGGAGTGATGAAAATATTATACAACTGGATTATAGTGATGGTTGCTTAATTCTTACTGAAAATCAATTATCCATTTTAAATGGGTTAATTTATAACATGTAAATTATGCTTCAGTAAAAGTGGTTAAAAATAAAGCAAATGTGGTAAAATAGCAATTACATAGGTATTCATTGTGCTAGTCTTTCAACTCTTCTATAGTTTTACAATTCTTCAAAATAAAAAGTTGGGGGATACAGATCAGAATGAACTCTACAAAATACACACACCCCCCAAATTTAGTGTATGTAACTGCAGATTACCTAAAGGAGGTAAAGGACATGTGTAACACAACTGTGAAATATTTAGCATTAAATAAAAGAAGAGCA
The DNA here is from genome assembly GCF_004348235.1 of Phoca vitulina. Lineage (NCBI taxonomy): Eukaryota > Metazoa > Chordata > Mammalia > Carnivora > Phocidae > Phoca > Phoca vitulina. The sequence continues at coordinate 47,679,032 of NW_022589714.1, read as the reverse complement.
CAGCACGCTGGAATCTAGGGCCAATTTTTATCCAAGGATTTGATTAACAATTTTTTGGGTGTTATTTTTTCCTAATTACTCTAGCAATACATGTTTACTGTAGAAAATTTAGGAATTACAGTGAAAAGGAAAGATTAAAAATTAAAGTATAAAAAAGAAAATAAAAAACAACTATAATCTCATAGCCAAAAATAACCATTAATAATTTGTTCTTCATCCTTCAGGTAAAACAGTTCCATTTCAGCAAAGGAAAGCTATCCATATATAACATCACAACTTGATCAACTGGCGTGCTGAAATTTTGTAACATATCCAAACAATCCCATAAATCATAGTAAGAATGAAAAGGCAAAATAAAAAATTTTAGATGCAAATCCAATGCTTCCTTTCAGCTTCCAATTAAAAAATGCATGCACTAACCTCAGGTCTCCCCCCAAACCCTCCTAAAATACAGGTATGATGCTCCAGATTGAAAGAATGTTTGTGCCTCCCAAAATTCACATGTTGAAATCTATCCCCCAATGTGATGGTATTAGGAGGTGGAGACTCTGGAGGTGATTAGGTCATAAGAGTAGAACCCTCGCCAATGGGATTAGAGAGATCCCTCTCCCCTTCCACCATGTGGGGTTTCAATGAGAAGTCAGCCATCTATGAACCAGGATCAGGCCCTCACTAGACATCAAATCTGCTGGCACCCTGATCTGGGACTTCTCAGCCTCTAGATCTTGTGAGAAATAAATTTCTGGTGTTTATAAACCACACAGTGTATGGTGTTGTTATAACAGCCTGAACAAACTAAGACAAATGGGGGGAAGAAGTCATAAACTCACAAGGACAAAGTGAGCAAGTGAGGAAGCAACATTTGGGGCCCTGGAAGGTAAACAGACAAGTGGTAAATGACTGAGCCAACCTGAGAAAGATGAATCCTCCTCAGCCGGCAGTGGGGAAAAGCAGAGAAGCAACTTGACTGAAAATGAGGATTCCCAAAAGGTTCAGGGATTAACAGCACTGGGTACCCTACAAGTGAAGGTGAAGAACGGATAAAAACAGGACAGATTATGCATTCGCCTAAACCCAACTAGTTAGAACTGTCTAAACTGCATATGAAGCCTGGTGAATGCCTCACCCTGGAGGAAACGGGTGGGGCTTTTTTAAGCTCTCACTTAACAAAAACTACAGTCAGGTCCACAGCTTCCAATCCACTTTCTGTGTCCTACTTTTAAAAAGGAGTAGACAGCCAAGAACAACCAAATACTTAAGGTAAAGTGTCGAATATGAAAGAAAAAGACTATAGGCAAGCAGACAGAAATGGAAACTTGAAGAAAACAACACTGAGATCTCCCAGAAAGCAGAGCAAAAGAAATTGTCAAAAGCTGAAAAAAGAAAAGAGGACCAGACCAGAAGGTCCAATACCTAAAAAAACAGGAGATCTAAGAAAAGAGAACACAGACAATGAAGGGGAGGCAATCAAAGGATTAACTCCAAGAAATCTCCCAAGAACAAGAGGGCAGTTTCCAGACAGAAAGAGCTCCCCAAAGCTGAGCACAAGGTAAGAAAATACATGCTGAAATGTGTCACCATCAAAATTCAGCACACCAAGGACACAGCAAAGTTACCAAAAGCTTCCAAAGAGGGAAAAGACGGGATTCATACAAAGAACAAACAATCAGAACAACGTTTCTACTGAGAAACAGAAGACTAAGGAGCAGTGCCTTCAAAATTCCGAGAAAAATATTTCCAACCTTAAAATTGCTACCTAACCAAAACCAGGGTATCAATGAAGCATCCGAGTAAAATATAGTTTCAGAATACAAAAAGTCTCAAGTTTTATCTCCTCTGCACTCTCAGGAAGTTTAAAAAAACGGGGTCCAGGAAACAAGGTTTCCAACAAAGGCTGGGGAGTAGGAGGAGTGTGAAAGAAATCCCCAGGGTCCCCGGGGTGGTAAGAGCTGTGCAGCAAACCCAGAGCCCAACCAGTCCAGATCAGAGGAAGTCAAATGCTCTGCAAGAAACTTCTTCAAAAAGGTAAAACGGATACAACACTGTCTGAACTTACCAAGAAGGGAGTCATAGTTGGTAAGGACTTTGAGGGTAACTTAGGGAAAAAATATCTAAGAGACTGAGCAAACCAAAAGTTAACACAATTATTGCCCTTGGGGCAACAAAAGATTGCACAGAAAAGGAAAATGAATCTAAATATACTAATAACTCAAGTGTCAATAAGCATTTAAACAGTTAAAACAATATAAACACTAAAAACTGACTTAACCAAATTACAAATGATTAAAGTGGGAGAACAGGAGATAGGGTGAGTGAAACTACCATGTGCCAGGCACAGCTCTAAATCTTTACACATATTAATTTATCTACTCGTCAGATAAAAAGATATTGCCCTTATATATGAGAAAACCAAGGCACAGAAAGGTTAATAATTTGCCAAAGGTCATACAAATAGTAAGTAGCAGAAGAGCTTTGAACTTTTTTGCTCTTCACCACCACACTGGAAGGATTTAAATCTGCATGTAGAATGGAGGAAAGTATAGCAATAACTCCTCATTAGCACACATATGGACTCTGTGACCACTCTGATCAAATACAGGCCTACAGAGGTACACAGTGTCTCTGAAAAAACAGTAACGGCCACTTCTGGAGAATGAGTTGAGAGAGGGAAAACACAGGGACTTATGTACTCTCTAAACTTTTCACAAGAAACATGTATTAGTTTTATAATTATGTATCTAAATAAAATTTTAAGAAGTTAAAAAACAGGAAACTGAAAAAACATGTGCAAGATATAACTTACACATACCAATTTTTAAAATGACAAAGATACCAAAAAGCAAGGGCATTCACAGGTATTTAAAACCATGCAGAACAACATCTGGGAAGGTACACAGGAGACTGATAGTAGGTACCATCTCAGACAAAGAGACACAAAACCTAGAATCAAAAAAAGACTTACCTTTCATTGAAAAATCTTTGGTAGTGTTTGAATAATTATGTTTTTCATAATAATGATTACTTTTTAATGTATGTAGAAGATTCAGCAATAAAACAGAACAGAATGAATTTCCATAAATGATCCCTGCTACAACGCAGCTAAACCTTGAAAACATTATGCTCAAGAAAAGAAGCCAGCCGCAAAGGCCACATGCTGAATGTTTACAGTTACATGCAATATCCAGAAAATGCAAATTTGGGAGAGACAGAAAGCAGAATGGTGGTTGCCTAGTGCTGGGGAGGTGAGAGGACTGACCACAAATTGGCATAAACCTTACTGGAGGGGCGCCTGGGTGGCTCAGTTGGTTAAGGGAATGACTCTTGACTTCTGCTCAGGTCAGGATCTCAAGGTTGTGAGACCGAGCCCCACCTCCGCCTCCACGCTGGGAGTGGAGCCTGCTGAAGATTCTCTCTCTCCCTCCACAATCCTCCCCTCCCTCCCCGCCTCAGTGCTCTCTCTCAAAAAAAAAAAAAAAAGGTACAATACTGTTCTTCTGGTGAAAAAAAGACAAAAAATTAATGACTATGAAATCAGGATGATGGGTACACAGGATTCATTATACTTTTTCTTTTCAATATAAAAATGTCTATTAAAAAAATAACCAATGCACACACGTAAAACTTAAAATTTCACCAAGTAATCAAAGAAATGCAAACTAAAACATGTAATGCCTTTTATCTATCAGAATAAATCTACCCAGCAAAAATTAAAAATTATCATTCCCAGAAAGCAAGCTTTCTAATGCCTAACTGTTCAGATTATTAATTGTTACATCCTTCATGAAGGCAGTCTGTCAATGTTCAAGAACCTTCAAAAGGGCATAACTTTGACCTGGCAATTCCACTTCTAAGAATTTCTCCAAAATAAATATATAGGCTATACATATCACAATTTCCTTTTTTATCACCACACATTACATCATTAGTTTTTGATGTCATATCACAATTTCTTAAAACATTAAGAAAGAGAGGAGAAAATAATTAGGAAAGCAAGCAGATATTTATAATAGTAAAAAACAACAACATAAACAATAAATGACTTCTTAACTAAGTTTCAAAGTAAGTAATGGAATACTAGCAGCCATGAAAAACAGACAATGGCAAGATATCTATGCTTAGTGAAAAAGCAGGCTGTAAAGTTACGTGTTATATATTTTTTAAAAGATTTTATTTATTCGTTTGAGAGAGAGAAAGAGAGAGCGAGCACAAGCAGGGGGAGGGGCAGGGGCAGAGGGAGAAGCCGGCTCCCCACTGAGCACAGAGCCTGATATGCGGCTCGATGGAGACCTGGAGATGACCTGAGCTGAAGGCAGACCAAGGCAGACACTTAACCGACTGAGCCACCCAGGCTTAACTTAAAATATACATCATATATATATCTATAAATGCATATATGTGAACACAAACTGACAGCTGAGTAGTATTACAAGTGGCTTTATTTTTTTTTTTTTAAGATTTTATTTATTTATTTGACAGAGAGAGACAGATGAGGTTTAATTCTTATTAAATCACCTTGTGCAGATGAAACTAATACACTTTTCACTTGTAAGGGTAATTGATTTTGTGAGTGGCTTTCTAATGATTTGTCAAAGCGAGAGAAGGAACACAAGAAGGGGAATGGGTGAGGGAGAAGCAGGCTTCCAGCAGAGCTGGGAGCCCGATGCGGGACTTGATCCCAGGATCCTGGGATCATGACCTGAGCTGAAGGCAGACGCTTAATGACTGAGCCATCCAGGCACCCCAGTGGCTTTGTTTCTTTATTGTTCAACATTTCTGAATTTGCTGGTTTTCTGTATTCAGTATTACTGCTTTAACAGTCAGGAAGAAAAATTTCCTTTCCAAAAAAGCACACTTCCTTACCAAAAAAAATGGACAAAGGGCATGTTCAGCCAATTCATAAAAGAAATACAAATGGACATTTTGGACATAAAAGTACTCATTAGAGGGACGCCTGGGTGGCTCAGTGGGTTAAGCCTCTGCCTTTGGCTCAGGTCATGATCCCAGGGTCCTGGGATCGAGTCCTGCATCGGGCTCCCTGCTCAGCGGGGAGCCTGCTTCTCCCTCTCCCACTCCTCCTGCTTGCTCTCTCTCTCTCTCTGACAAATAAAAAAAAGAAAGAAAGAAAGAAAAAAGTACTCATTAAAAATGACAAAATATTAATTAAAACAAGTCACATTTTTTAATCTACAAAACTGAAAAAAAATGTTTTTGATTGTAATATGCTGCATTGATGAGGTATTAAAAGAACAGTTATTCACACAGTAGTGGTGGAAATACAAATTAGTCTGACCTTTATGAGAGAGACAATTTGGCAATTAAATATTAAGAGTATTAAAAGCCATGTTTATCTTTAGCCCAGCAATCTAATTCTAGGGAAAAAATTCTAAGGAAATAATTAAGGATGCAAGCAAAAATTTACCTACAAGGATATTCAATACTGAGTTTATAGTGATAAAAAATTAAAAACAATCCTGATATCCAACAAAAAAAGGATTATTAAATTATTCTAATCCATGTAACAGAATACTATGAAGCCTTAAAAGTAAAAATGTAGAATCGTATTAAAAATACCATAGTCATAAGAGATTTTAAGTGAAAGCAGATTACAAATAGTGTATATAGTGGTTGAAGAGTATCTGCCAAAATTCACATCTACCCAGAACCTCAGAAAGTGATCTTATTTGGAAATAGTCTTTGCAGATGCAACTAGTTTAGAAGCGGTCAGATTAGGCTGGGTCTGAAATCCAACTGACTGGTGTCCTTCTGCGGAGGGGGAAATCTGGAGACACACAGACAAGGAAGAAGGCCATGTGACTACCGAGGCAGAGGTTGGAATGAAACAACTACAAGCCTAGGAACCCCAAGAAATGCCATCAGAAGCTAAGAAGAGGTAAGGTAAGGGAGGGTTCTTCTCTAGAAACCATCAGAGGGAGCACAGCCCCGCTGATGTCTTGACTTCAACGTCTAGCCTCCAGAACTGTACAAGAATAATTTTTTGTTTTAAGCCACCCAGTTTGTGGTAATTTGTTACGGCAGCCCTAGCAATCCACAAAGTGTATAAAACACAGCAATCAGGAGCACAGCCTCTGATCCCAAACTGCTTACATCTGAATCCTATTTCTAGCACTTATTACCCATGTAACTTTAGGCAAGTTACTTAACCTTACCGAGCCTCTTTTCCTTTTCTGTAAAATGAGGATAACAGTATTTATTTCCTAAAATTACTGTGAACATTAAATTATAAAGTAAACAATCATCTGAAACAATACCTGGAATACAGTAAATATTCCACTTTCATAAAGCAAACAGGTACCCACACACACACACTACAGTATGTATTAGAAAAATACACATTACAAGGTTAAAATTATTTATTTCTGGCTCCTCTGAGTATGGCTTATTTTTGTTTCCTTTTTGCTGACTGGCACTTTCTAGCTTATCTGCAATGATTTATGTCACAATAAAATTTTATATTCTAATAAAATAGTTTTTATTTTTAAATTTAAAAAAATTTAAAGGCAGTTGGTTCCCAGTTGTAGTTGTATGCAAACCCCATCCCTCAGCCAGTGATTTCTATTCTCCCAAAGCCTATTATCAAAGTATTTAAAAAGAAAAATTAAAAAGCAAAATTTACTTTAGAAACCAAATGCTGGGGCGCATGGGTGGCTCAGTTGTTAAGCATCTGCCTTCAGCTCAGGTCATGATCCCAGGATCCTGAGATCGAGGCCCACATCGGGCTCCCTGCTCAGTGGGAAGCCTGCTTCTCCCTCTCTCTGCCTGCTGCTCCCCTCCCCCCGCAACTGTCAAATAAAATCTTAAAAAAAAGAAAAAAAGAAAAGAAATGCTGACCAGAAAGCACTTTAGAAGCACACTGTGTATCATTCAATCAATCGAGTAGTAGGCTGTTGCTCCATAGTAAGCTGTGAATCACTGACCTCAAGCACAATAATTCAAGTGTGAACCCTTGGAAACACTTCACAGAGTCAAGGCTCAAACATAAGAAAACACAACTGTTCATTTTTAGACTTTTAAAATCCAGTACATAGTAATTTCAGTGGGGCTAAGTTCCATATTTGGAATAAACTGCTCCCCTCCCAAGATATACATTAACTTTGACAAATCATTAGAAAGCCACTCACAAAATCAATTACCCTTACAAGTGAAAAGTGTATTAGTTTCATCTGCACAAGGTGATTTAATAAGAATTAAACCTCTTCCATGTGTTTGGGGTCCCTAAAAAGTTTAACTTATAAAATGTGTTCCCTGACAATATCTCATAAGCAAATTCAGATGAACTCACTAGTTAACACATTTTGCTCTTAACACAGCAAAACAAAGTTTTAATAATTACATGTAATTAATGGATGAGAGTCTGTTGCTCAATACAGTGAAGGAATCCTACTGTATTTGAAGAGATCAAATCTATCACTGCACTTTTAGAAAACTATATACCTATTTGATCATCCCATCCAAATATCTTGACAGCTAACTCAGTACAAGGGCTGTGGTATCCACTTTACTGGATAGGAAGAACAATTATTCAAATTACAATACCACTGTTGTTAAAAAATACACACACACACACACACATATACACACATGCGCACACAGAAAATTCTCTAAGTATATGTGCATATATATGCACATGCAAAATTCTATAGGCATGGGAATTTTCTAAAAGGTACAGAAGAAATAGGGTCCCTGCTCAGCCTGGAGTCTGCTTCTCCGGCTCCCTCTGTCCCTCCCCGCACTGTGCACGCGCGTTCTCGCTCTCTCTCAAATAAATAAATAAAATCTTAAAAAAAAAAAAAAGATAAGCCAGAAAGGTAGAGGCAGATAAACCAAGACCAATCTTTGGAGGGCCCTGAATGTCAAGCTAAAGCTCTGTTCTTTATCTGGTATGCAACAAGGGCACTGTTTAAAGGTTTTTAAGAAAAAAAAAACGGCCCAGATCAAAGCTGTGATTTAGATTAATCTGGTAGTGGTATGTCCACAAAATGGATTGGAAGGAAGAGAGCAGGGTGTGGAAGGCCAATTTGGAGAATAATTCCTGTTAAGGTGGTGGCAAGGGGAATGGAAAAAAGAGCTGGGAAGTGCACTGTAGAGTGGAAACAAATGGGGTTTGGCAAATGTTTTGAAGTGTCCAGGAACAAGAGGGCATTGGATAGAATTCAGTTCAAGCCTAACGTCTGGGAGACCAATGGAGCTATTAACAGAAAAGGGAAAGATCAGAAAGAAGAGCTCGCTGGTAGGATGGGGAAAAGGATGAACTGACCTTTTAAAAACACATTTAGTTTTTTAGTTTTGGGCACCAACAGAACATCCATAATATTTTCCCCCATCAGAAAACCTTGCACACTTTTCTGGCCCAATTTTTAGGTTTAGCCAAAGAGAGTATTTAATATAAGTAAAGGATATATTTAATACAGAGTCAATGAGAAGCCAGTCCCAGAGCATATGACATAATCAAAATTAAGCTACACAGGATTAAGTTGGACATCTACCTCACACCCTATACAAAAATTAACTCAAAATGGGTCAGTGACCTAAATATAAGGAGTGAAACTGTAAAACTCTTAGAAGAAAACATAGAAAAATCTTCACGACCTTGGATTAGCAATGGATTATTAGATATAACGCTGAAAGTACAAGCAACAACAAAAAATTAGATAAACTGGACCGCATCAAAATAAAAACGTGCACTGAAGGACATTATCAAGAAAAATGAAAAAATAATCTACGAGAATAGGAGACAATGTTTGCAAATCACGTATCTGATAAGGGTCTAGTATCCAGCATATATAAAGAACTCTTACAACTGAACAAAAAAAGAAAAAATCCAACTAAAAAAAGCAAAGGACTTGAATAAACACTGCTCCACGGAAGTATACAAATGGCTAAAAAGCATATTAAAAGACATTCAATATCATTAGTAATTAGAGAAATACAAATCAAAATCACAATGAGGTACCACTTCATACCCGTAAGAATGGCTATAATTTAAAAAAAAGGAAAATAACAGTGGTTGGCAAGGGAAAGAGAAATTGGGACAGACCTTTGTTCATTGCTAGGGGGGATATAAAATAATTCAACTGCTGTGGAAAATAGTTTGGTGTTTCCTCAAAAAGTTAAACATAGAATACCATAAGATCCAGCAATTCAACTCCTAGGTTTATAACCAAAAGAAGTAAAAACAGGCACTCAAACAAACACATGTACATGCATTTTCATAGCAGCACTATTCACAATAGCCAGATGTTGGAAATGGCTTGGATGTCCATCAACGGATGAATGGATAAATTGTGGCATCAACATATGCTGAAATATTACTTAGCCATAAAAAGGAATGAAATACTGATACATGCTATACAACATGGATGAACCTTGAAAAACACTAGACACAAAAGGAGTAATACTGTATGACTCCCTTCATATGAAATACCCAGAATAGGTACATGCATAGGGAAGAATTCAGATTGGTGGTTGTCAAGGCAAGGAGGAGAAAATGGACCTGGGTCGTTGCCAGGGCTTGGGTTTCCAAAGAATGATGAGCAACTGCTTTAACAGGTGTAGGGTTTCCTTTTGGGGTGATGAAAATGTTTCCACTAGACATAGGTGGTAGCTATCACATTGTGAATACACTAAATGCCACTGAAGTGTTCACTTTGTCATGGTTTAATTCTATGTTATGTTGATTTCATCTCAATTTTTTAAAAAATCAACAATATTCCAAACAAAAAATAAAAATAAGCTTCCTGATTCCATTTGTCACATTCTAGCCAAGCCAAGATCCTAGATGGCTCTGCTCCACTTGCTCCTTCCTGGTTTCACTCAGGAAACATCCTTTACCTACAATACACTGCTTTTCCATCAATTCAAATCCCCTAATTATTTCAAAACTTCTAAGAACACAACTTGCCCATAGCAGTCATTCAATCTTTGTGAATCACTGGTTCTATTTGATTCAGTCCATTCCTACCTGTTCTGAAATTTTATTCAGTTAATTTAGTATTGATATATGAATGTTTCCTCATTATCCCAAAACTTTTATCTGATCATTTCAGACATGTTCTTTTCCTATTAGAGCACAAATTATAATAGTGGCTGTCTTCTACTTTTTGTATTACACTGCTAAGGATCTATCCAAAATACATTTATTTAAATACTGTCTGGTTGATAGTTTTTGCTGTTACGTGCTACACAAATTTTGTGTGGAAGGAGTGGGAAGATAAGAGATGGTGAAGAAACCACCTCCACCCACCCTAGCTATAACAGAGATTAGTTTTGACCTCATCTATGATCAGAAATACAAGTCCCACAGCAATACTGTTTGTAAAGACTTCCTGTAGGACAACAATGTGCTTTTTACTGTGTTCCTTTTAAAACTAAAATGAATCTAGATGCTCTATTTGTAAACTTTTTTATATTATACCCAGGAGTCCCAACTTGTATGTGCCACTCAAAAAACATAAGAACAAAGTGGAAAAGAACTCTAAAGCAAGAACTCTCAACCTTCTTAAAAATGTCATAGAGTGTGGGGGCACTGGGGTGGCTCAGTTGGTTGAGCATCTGTGTGCTCAGCAGGGAGTCTGCTTGAGATTCTCACTCTCCCTCTTCCTCTGCTCCTTCCCCCATGCTCTCCCTCTCCTTCTCCATCTCCCCCCACCTTGCCCTCTGAATCAATCAATCAATCAAATATTTTTTAAAAAGTCATAGAGTGCACAACACTCTGTCACTGAGTGTTATGCAATCCTTCCCTACCCTCTCCCTAAAACTGCTGCTTGACACACATTATTTTCCAGAAACCCAGTATTAGTATCATGGTTTATCTGATATAAAGGGACTTTTCTTAGACTCATGCATATAAACCAGAGAGTGGATGAGAAACTCATTTACCATGCAGGCGACTGAGAAATGGATTAAGATAAGGCAGGAGAGGTACTGTAAAATAAGAGATACAACTGATTTTCACATCTAGATTCTGATTTTGCTTCATTGTGTCAATTATACCTTTATTTTATCCAGTCGGGTGCCTCTGACAATGTTGACAAAGTCAAAAGGACATGATTGTATAAAAATGTTTTTCCCTAGTTACTTTTCTAGAAAACATCTGTTCCACCCATCATGGGCACACGTAATGTTCCAAAAAATACACACTGCTTCCTGAAGACACCTGCAGGTAACCTAGTATGTTGCAACACCACAACTGCAAAGCACCATCCAAATGAAGTCAACACTGGCTATATGCTAGTCAAAATTATTGTATTTATACCTGTACCAAGAAATAAGGCCAGTACTAATTCCTAAGTTAATGTCCTCTAAAAATCTAGAAGTATTAAAAAATAAAATAAAATCTAGGGGCAGCTGGTTGGCTCAGTTGGTACAGCATGAACTCTCTTGAGTTCAAGCCCCATGTTGGGCATGGAGCCTACTTTAACAAAATAAATAAATAAAATAAAATAAAATCTAAAAGTGTTATTTGCCTCTTGTCACAAATGCTAAAGAACTCACTTTAAAAACATGAGACAAATGATTTTGAGGGCCAGAAGTGAACTTAGAATCTTATGTTAACACTAAACTATAGACTTAAAATTGGTTAAAATGGTTTTATGTTAAATTTTTTAAAAATCATATGTAAGTTCTCCTCTGAATCATGCTGGTTTCCCCTTAAAACAAATAAATCTATTAAGCTACATTAAAGGATGAGAAATCATTAAATAGTATGTGCTTAAATTATAAATGGTTAAAAAGCTTCAGTGATTTGAATTAACAGAAACTTTCTGACCTCTTAAGGAAGGTGTTTATTAGATATTCTCAATCTCAAAGGAGGGTATAAGCAATGAAAAAGTTTTAAATTGCAGTAAGAGAGATTTAGTTTTGACAAAATTCTAACTAGAAAAGTAATTAAACACAAAATAAGGTATCATGCAAATTTCTGCCCTCAGGGATGTAAGAATAAGCTGTCTTGGAAGGATTATATGCAATTCTTCAGGAAAAACTGGAATGAACTAGAGAATCTCTTAAGCCTGCTTCCAGTTTTAGAATTCCAGGTTCTATACTCACAGCCCAGTAGTGTCTCTGCAAGACATTCCACCTACAGAAAGTTATAGTAATCTACAAGTCATTTCAGTTGGCTTCAGATACTGGGTCTTTTCACCACACCATTTATTCACTTTATGTACTCACTTAGGAACTGAAAATTGACTACTTTTGTTAAGAGGCAGTTCCATCGATCTCCAGCAGCATGGCTGCCAGCTCAGGTATAAACACTACAAAAACACTTAAACTGAAACATACTTCGTCCCAAATTAAACAAATAGAAATATCTACATAATGCACAATGAACTAAAGACTAGGGAAAAAAAATCCTTTATAGGGTAGGTAATTTACAAAACCAAAACATCCAATTTAGTCAGTTCTTCGAAGGCTTAAGAAGTTATCTGTTACTGGGGCGCCTGGGTGGCTCAGTCATTAAGCGTCTGCCTTCAGCTCAGGTCATGATCCCAGGGTGCTGGGATCGAGCCTCGCATTGGGCTCCCTGCTCGGCGTGAGGCCTGCTTCTCCCTCTCCCACTCCCCCTGCTTCTGTTCCCTCTCTCACTGTCTCTGTGTCAAATAAATAAATAAAATCTTTAAAAAAAAAAAAAGTTATTTGTTACTGACAACAAAAAATACTTACTTTTGAAAACAAAAGCATAGTCTTTCCAACTCAAGTTTCATTTTAGAAAACTTATGGCTTTCATTTTAAAATGATGATTTTTAACTTACCATATTATTTTCTAACAGTTATCAAACAACTGAATGGTGGTTATTTATTAAAACCCACAGCAGGCACTTCTGAAGTTACAGTAAAGTTAATCATCTCAAATTCAACAGGTTAATCACAGCCATTTGAGATTTTGCCAACCTGTCTTAGGATCTATCTCAACAGTTTGCAAAATTGGACATTAAATGACACTTGAAAACAATACATTTCTAGACTATATATCTCTTAACACACAAATGTTTTGACCAAGTACGTATGCATAACTGTATTTATTTCAACTAGTTTTTTCTTAGATGCAGAATTTATTTATAAAACATGTTATAGGAAATTCAATTCATAAAACAACCTTTTCAGGCAGAGGTTATCAGAATTTTAAGATTCTTGACAATTATCAAATACCCTTTCAAGTTACTAAAGTGCTAAACTTGCTTTTAGGTAGAATGAAATTCTCAGTACCAAGATATCAGTTACTCCACTTTTATGTTAGGCGGACAAAGGGAAATTAACACTAATTACTGTGTTTGTGTGAGTGGTACGATTTGTTGAAGGTTTGTGAACAAATAACGTTCGACTGATAATTCAGAGAAAAAAGTCTTTATCAAAAGGATATATTTCTTTGGGGTGGGTTAGCAAATATGTGATTGTTTTACACAAAACTTTTGGCTAAGCCACAGAAAGAGCTATATTACAGTCTAAAAATATACTTCTATGGCTATTAATTATGATGATTTATTTAAAATAAAAATCTAATATGACAAATTTAGCCAGGTCAAAATAGGAATCAAAATATAATAGTGGAGCTAACTGCTTTCATTAGAAAGAAAAGAATACCAAGCCTCACTCCCTTCAGTTCACAAGTAATTCTTCATTTTATAATCAAAGACAAAGAATATGACTTCTACAGCCAAAAAATAAGGTAATATAGCTCAAAGCTGAGTTATCACTTAATTGCCTGGATTCCTAAGAAGCTACTAACTTCTAACTGCTTTAAAACCTGAACCCATCTTTTAATGGCTTACTGCTTTGCTTAGAAATGTATCATACTTTGTTTCATACAGAGATGCTATCTCATTAGAATACATGCTCCGTGCCTTTGAGCTTAATAATTTTTTATTAAGAAATTCAAATAAAATTTTTCTAATGCAACTATAATTTTTAAGTTATTTTTTTTCTTATCCACACTGGGCCTCACCTTTCACAACACCTAAAAACAAACAATCTCAGATGTTAAACACACACACCTCAAACATATAAAATTCATTACACTGGTTTTGTAGCCATAATAATTATACTAATAAATACTGACTCTAAAGAACTAAAAACTTATAGGGGCAGGGTTTAAATGGTACGACTCACAAGGGGGTGGGGAGAAATAATGATCCTCCCCTACCAAACTGGCAGCAACAATATGCCAAGTTTCCTATGCTGAACTAGTGTAAACAAGGAAGAAAAAGAGCTGGGGGCAGGAAGTAGGCAGGCAAGAGAACCCTCGTCAAGATACAGCTTTACTTCTAAATTTCACTAGCGTAATACCTGTTCTCAGTATTTTCAGTAACCCCTACCAAGGACTATTTAAACACCATAGGTTGGTGTTCAGAAAACTACTGTAGGCTGTAGTCCCTCTCTTAGATAATCCCAGGCATAAAAGATAGAAGTGGGGATCACAAATGCTTCTTCAACTATAAAGACTATCTCCTGCATTGAATGCCTCAAAAAGTTTTCTAAACATCTAGAAATTCAATCCCACTCTTGCTATAACAATCAAGTTTAAAGATAAAATAATGGACCTACCAATGATGCTACAAAAAAAAATTTCACATCTCACCTTTGGTGTGACCACAGCTACAAGTAAGATGAGCATCATTCCAGACAGGACTAGAAGAGGAATGGGATAAAGACTAGGCTTACAGCCTCTTTTTTCTGGCATTGCCTGAGGCATTCAGTGGACGTGGAATAAAGGGGAAGCTGGTTGTATAAACGATGCCAAGAGAAACAAGATTCCACATGTCAGGGGACTGAATGCCCAAACACAGAGAGCAAAGGGCACTCATCCCCTGGCTTTCCGACCAAAGAAAAATGAGTTGTTTCACCTGAAATCCTTTCAAACGAAGTCTAATGGTCTCTAGTTTATCACTCACCCTAAGTGAACTCAACAGCCCCTCCTCAGAGAACAAGCCCTGCTTATCAAAAATAGCAAGTGCTACATCCAAAGCCAAGAAACACTCCTTTAGTCCAAGTGCCATGGTCTTCTGCCCCAATTCTACAAGGAGACTCCAAGCCAAAAAACTTGGTTCCCAGACTAAGCCAAGTTCTCCATTTTCCCAAACATCCCAAACAACAGAGCTTTATTTCAGATAAGCTCCTCTCCATTCTGGCATTCTGGAGTCCAGGGCTCCAAGCCCCTCCAAAAGTTCCGTCCTCCAAGATAATCTCCTTCCCTTCACTTTTCCTAAGGATTTTCCAGACCCTGCCCCAGGTCTAGCACTCTCGGTCCTCCGTTAGGAGATCTACTAGTAGATCCCACTCCTCCCTGGCACAACTCTCAGGAAAGTCACCTCTCTTACGGTACTCACTTGTCCTCCCCCATCGTATTTTTTTCCTTTTTCCCTATCTGTCCTCGAAACACACACACACACACACACACACACACACACACACACAGTATCTGTTCTCAGCTCCTAACTCCCAAGTCTCTCCCGTGCCCCAGGTTCTTCCACAACACCTAATTCTCTCCCGGAGTTCCCCCTCATCCCTGTCTTCCTCAACCCCAACTCCATACCCCAAGCTTTTTTCCCCACTCCCCAAATTCAGATTTCCTGTGCTGTTTACTCTTAACCAACACCACAGCCCTCTTGCTCCCAGGTCTACCCCTATGCCTCGATACTCAAGTCTTTCCCCTCTTCCCACGTTTCTCGGCCCCTAATTCTCTGCAGAACCTCAGGAGCCCCTCCCCAATCTCCCTTCCTCCCCTCCTGCACTCCGTAGCCCCCCACTCCCCTCGTACGTCCTCTCTAGCCTTGGTCAGCCCCCAAATTTCTCCCATATCCCTGAGGCTCCCCCACGCGCCCTCCACGCCCCGGGAAGGGGGTGCCCCTCAGTGCCCGCCCGGCCCGCCCTGCCGCCGGGCTCGGGTGTCCCTTCCCTTCCCCGTGGGCCCCAGTGCTGGCGCGGTGGGGCCGGCTCACCAGTTGGTCATGTCCAGGAAGAAGGCGCAGCCGGCCGGGTTGAGCTGGAAGCCGAGCAGCCGCTGGAACTCGGAGATGAGCACGTCCTTGTCGGTGGTGCCCAAGCAGCTGAACTTCTGCATCAGCTCGGGGTCCAGGTCCACGTCCATGCCCTCCATGGCTTGGGCCGGACGCCCGCTTCCCCGCCTCCTCAAAACCGAGCCGCCGCCGCCGCGCCGCCGGGCCCGGGGACCGGGAGGGGGCCCGCTGCTAGCTGGCGCCGCGACCCCGCTCCTTTGAGGTAGGCCCCGGGCCTCTCACCGCCTCATAGGGATAAACTCACTCAGCCACTCACTCACTCTCTCGCTCCCCCCCCTCCCACCCCCCCCAGCGCCGCCGCCTCCGCCGCCGCCGCCGCCTCTCGCTTCTCCGCCGCCTCCGCCTCCTCCCGCGCCGCGCCCACTGCGCAAGCGCCGCCCGCCTGTGCCCCGCCCCTTCCTCTCCGGGAGCCCCGCCCCTCAGTGGCGTCACAACCCCGTGACGTCCCCCGCGTGACCTCACCGCGGTGGAGCGAGGGGGCGGGTAGTGGGAAGGAGGAAAGGGACGGCCGGGTGGTTGGGGTGACTCTTGCCTGACCTTCTCCTCGACCCGCCCCCACTCTCAAGGGGAGGAGTTAAAGCCCGGGGTCTTGGGAGAAGCTCCGGGATCTCGGTCTACGGCACCTTCATTTTGCAGGTGAGAAATCAAGTCTGAGAGAAGAGACTGGGGCAAGGTCAAGTACCAAAGTGCACGCAGAACAGTCTTCTTAGCCAGGGGTTTGCCCCTCGCCCTGGAAGGGCTTTTTGCATAAGTTTTAAGAGCAGCTTTCCTGGATCGATAGTGCCGTGAATCCTTGGTTCCCTGCCGCCCTTCATAATGGTTACTACAATTTATCAGTGCTGTTTCTGTTATGCAACAGTAGTATCAAGTCTCTGGAAAGTAAAGGAGGCCTGGATACGAACGTCAATCACAGATCCAGACAGCAACACACGTAATCTCCCACCCATTTGGTCAGGACCAACCCTCTCAAAGGTTAAGTCACGAGAATTTGGCATGCCTTGTGTTTTTAAAATAGAAAACAAAATATTGCTGTACATATGGTACACCTGCCTGGTCAAGGCCCCATTTCAAGATCAAAGAATGAGAAACGCAGCATAGGGACCATCTTGTCTACCCCCTTGCATTCCTATTTGCCCAACACCGCTACATCCAACAGGGGAAATGATGAGTAAGAAATGGCCTTCTGCCTTCAAGTAGCTCTGTTTTACAAATAAGGAAAGTGAGATTCAGAAAGCTTTTATGTCTTGTCCAAAAATATAGAGCAGTAAAACTAGAACCCACCTTTCAGATTCTTAATGGGGTATGTTTTCCATAACAGTTTCAACAGCAGACAGCACTAGAATACGTGACCAATAGTGTCTGGGTTGCTAGAAGTTTTTAGAAAGGGAAAGCATTTTACCTCCTCCTGTCCCAGTACCAAATAAGACTTAATAAAATATAATGGCTTTAAAAGCCTGGGTTCTGGGTCATACACATTTAGGATTCAAATTCTCATTCTGCCAATTCTTGGTAATCACAGTGCCTGCTTGGATAGGATTGCTGTGAGAATTAAATGAGATAAAATATGTAAGCTCAATACAGTGCCTATTCCATAAAAAACCCTTCAAGAAATGATAACTATTGTGGCCACAAACATAAGATGATTATGGGAATAGACAATGGTACTAGTAGCCCAGATCATTTCTTCACTTGGCTACCCTTCTACTTTATTTCCCTTCCTTGTCCTCTCTTAAAATATGGAATGTATGCCCTTTCTCTTCTCCAGTGATTTTTTTTCCCCTCCAACGTGACTATCTTATGGGAGACAACTGTAACAGCATACAGCTATAATACTTACAAACTCTACAGTAGTTATAAACATTTTATAAGAAACTGGTCTTACGCCTCTAACACCTGTGTGGAAGCTTAGATCATTGCCAGGGCCTAATTTTTGGGTGGCCACAATGTTGCAATATTTTACTAATATTAAGGAAAATTCTGTCTCAGAGGTGAACACATGTTGTCCCAATCTTATGGATGATGGAATGGGGACACAGATTATAAAAAATCCCAATATTAGACCTGAAAGAAACTGAGACTGTCGAGCCCAACCTCCCCATTTTACAGATGAAGAAATTGAAACCAAGAGAGGGTAACTGATCACCCAAGATTACATGCTAGTAAGGATCTCTAAACTCCTGGTCTAGCACTCTATCCACTATATTCTGCTACAATTCCCCTTGCTTTGAGTTCAATTTGGCCTTACCTACATAATAATCAGAAATTGATTTTAGGGACACCTCGGTGGCTCAGTCGGTTAAGCGTCTGCCTTGGCTCAGGTCATGATCCCAGGGTCCTGGGATTGAGCCCCGCATCGGGCACCTTGCTCAGCCTGCTTCTTCTTCTGCTTGCTGCTCCCCTTGCTTGTGCTCTCTCTCTCTCTGGCAAATAAAGAAATAAAATCTTAAAAAAAAGAAACTGATTTTAGTCTATTAAGTAAAACTAAGTTAACTTGCAATACCCATGGATTAAAGTTGTGTTGACCAAGAATCCAAGAGAAGAAAATGTTATTGGAACCTGACAACTCTATTAGAATGCTGACCCAAGAGAAACAACTTTTGGCCAACCCCATGCAGTACTAGGGGTATACTAGCTCACACATAAACAGCCCACATAATGCAAAGAGATCCTTGCAAATAAGAGACCCAAGTGGCTGAGAACTTCGGTTCATGGCAGAAGTTATCTCAAAGGAGTGCAACTACTCCTCAAGTGAATTCTGTAACATTGTGGGGATATTTTGGTTCTCATGAGATTGGAAGTGGTATGCTAGCCATTAATTCCTTGTGGACCAAGAATGCTTAACATCTGCAATTCTTGGCATGGTCACCCACAATAAAGAGCTCACCATTCTGATCCACTATGCAAAAACACTGACCAAGGTGGCTGGCACATTAGGTATGAAGGAACTAGCAACCGCTCCATCCTCCATTGAATGATTCTCTCATGGGATGGGGTATGAAATGGAGAAAATGAGGTGTTACCCAATCAAGACACTCCCAGAAATGAGTTTCCACTTGAATCTGAGGGGTTATTAACACATATGGTTCTGCTGTAATGGCTCTGCAGTTTTGTTTTGTTTTGTTTTGTCGGGAAGAAGGCATGGAGAAGGACTGGTTGAGAGACAAAGGGACAAATTGCTGAGCACCACCCTAAGGAAGAAAAGCTGATGGCAATATTCCAAAAGGGCTTCTAGGTATTATCTCAGAACAATGTTAGGAGCTATGCCTGGAGATGCCACTGCCTGGAATATGCCCAAGACCAGCCAGTTTCTTTCTGAATTTCTTGGGCTGGTGATCTCGTATAAGAAATTTAAATGAATCCCAAATCTCCAGACCAGGTTAGTTTCAAAGTTTCTTAAAGGGTTTAAGCCATTCTACCACTGGAAGTTGAAAGTCTAGGAGAAAAGTGATTCATCTTACCAGGGCAGCTGAGATTGCCTCCAGATCTCTAAGTCCTTAAGATTCAGAATTGCCAAGACCAGCTAGTACTAAGATTATACTACAGCATAACTGATTAAGAGAACAGAGTCCGAATAGACATTAGGGTACATTATATGATAATAGCAACTTGTAGTAGAAAGCTTTGGGGTATATATCCAAACTGTGATGACCTCCTTTTCTGCAAACCATTAATGACCCTCTATGTGGCCTCCAGCAGCCATGTCTGCCCTACATGGCCCTGTCCCTTAGCCCCCACTGATTGGACAAGAGGGAGATGCTTGAGTTAGGATCAGCCAATCAGATTCTCTCTCTCTCTCAGGAATTTGGAACTGAACTCAATAAGTTTGTGGAACAGGCCAGGGCTGTTTACTTGAAAGTGATAGAAATACAGAAAAGGGACCATCTTTGTGGGGCACCCATGAAAACGAGATAATGCCCATCTGCAGAAAGAGAGAAACAGAGAAAAACAGAAACAAAGATAAGAAACCTGAAGGCTTGGGAGAGAGAAGTTCCTGTCATCCTGAGTTCTGGTTATTCAGCTTCCTTTAGATTCCATGAAAATCTCCAGGTTCCATTCGAAATAATTCATCTCTTAGATAAAGTAAAAAAAGAATCAAGTTCTTTTTTAAAATATTAAAAAATAAAGTAAATACAGTATTTGATTTCTAGTTAGGGATGGACATCCTTCTCTTTTTTTTTTTTTTTTTTAAGATTTTATTTATTTGCGAGAAAGAGAATGAGAGACAGAGAGCATGAGAGGGAGGAGGGTCAGAGGGAGAAGCAG
Organism: Phoca vitulina; assembly: GCF_004348235.1. Lineage (NCBI taxonomy): Eukaryota > Metazoa > Chordata > Mammalia > Carnivora > Phocidae > Phoca > Phoca vitulina. Next base: position 47,658,741 of record NW_022589714.1, on the reverse strand, counting down.
ACTCCCTGCTGAGCAGGGAGCCCGATGTGGGACTCGATCCAGGGACTCCAGGATCATGACCTGAGCCGAAGGCAGTCCCTTAACCAACTGAGCCACCCAGGCGCCCCATCCTTCTCTTAAAAATAATGAAAACTTGGGGCTCAGTCGGTAGAGCATGCAACTCTTGATCTCAGGATTATGAGTTCAAGCCCACATTGGGTATAGAGATTGCTAGAAAAATAAATAAATGAACTTTAAAAATATAATGGGGGCACCTGGGCGACTCAATCAGTTAAGCATCCAACTCTTGATTTCAGCTCAGGTCAGGTCATGATGTCAGGGTGGTGAGATCCCAATGGGTTCCATGCTCAGCAGTGAGTCTGCTTAAGATTCTCTCTCTGCCTCTCCCTCTCCCTCTGCCCACACTCCCCCCGCCCCTACTCCCCCACCCCGCGCCCACCCATCATTCGCACATTCTCTCTCTCTCTCAAATAAATAAATAAATCTTTAAAAGACATAATGAAAACTCCTGTAGGAAAAAAAAATGGGGACACAGAGGCAATTCACAGAAGAAGAAATACAAATGGCCAATAAACATATTAAAAGATGTATTATGCTACTCATAGTTAAAGAAATGGATTAAAACAACAATAAGGCATCACTTTTTCCTAATCAGATTGTCAACACTTTATAACATAACAGCTTTTGTTGGCAAGAGTATGGAGAAACAGGTCCTCTCAAACACCACTGCTTCTAGGAATGTAAATTGATATAATTTTTCTAAAGGTGAGTAGATGTGAATTTAGATGAATTGATATGAGTTACCTTAATTATATATATATATATATATATATATATATAGCTCCCAAGTCCCCCAAATAAGTTTTTCATTAGAAGTATAATACATATAATAGTAAAAAGTTGGAAATAGCCCAAATGTCCACCAATAGGGAAACTGTTGAAAAAAAAATGTGGGAGGGGTTGGCTTCATTCTTTTCACCAATATAATTTTGTATGAATCTATGACCAAAAAAGTAAGGAATTAGAAAGAAACTTGAATGAATATTTTAATAATCTTAGAAGAAATCTCCAATTATGAAATCAAGAAAAGGCCGATAGTTTTGCCTGTATAAAAAATTTAAAACCTCTTTGCTGCAAAAGTTAAAAAATAAAATTAAAAAACACCATAAGCATGGTCAAAAGACAAACAGATAATTCAAGGACAGTATTTGTAACACACAGGACAGAATATTAATATCACTTAATAAATAAAAAGATATTAAGATAAACAAGGAAAAAACAATCTAAAGGAAAAATTGGGAGAGGACATGAATGAGCAATTGACAAGAAAAATTATAAATGGCCTATAAATGTATGAAGATATTTTGAATATGAGAAATGCAAATTAAAATAAAAGTGCAATATCATTTGTATCTGTCAGTTTGGCAAAGATTGATCATAGGCAGTATTCTACAAGGTGTGAAGAAAAACGTAATTTCATACAATATTGATAGGATTAGAGATTGGTAGAAACATTTTTGGAAGGCATTTTGGCAGTGGCTATTAAAATTTTAAATGTGCATCTTGTATCTTAGATTTCATACAGATAACTAAAAGAGATGGCCAAAGATATGTAGAAGGATGATCACTACAGATTTGTAATGCTGGAAAATTGGAAACAATCTAAATGACCAACCATAGAGCTTTGATACTATTATACTATATTTATGCTATAGAATACTACACCACCATTGAAAAAATGAAATAGGGGGTGCCCACGTGGCTCAGTCGGTTAAGCGTCTGCCTTTGGCTCAGGTCATGATTGTGGGGTCCTGGGATCAGGCCCCACATGGGGCTCCCTGCAGGGAGCCTGCTTCTCCCTCTCCTTCTCCCTCTGCCCCCCCAGCTCATGCTATCTCTCCCACTCTCTCTAACTCAGACAAATAAATAAAATCTTAAAAAAAAAAAAAAGAGGTCTATATGAACTAACATGACAAGATGTAGAAGACTGAGTTTTTTAAAAAGCAAGCTGTGAAACAGTATATATACTATGATCTCTTTTGTATTTACTTAAAAAGCATAGTAAGTATATATGTTTATGTATATGTGTGGAATATATGCATAACAAAATATCTGGTGAATATATACCAACGGTTAAGGAAGGTGGGTTTATGGTAGGGTTGCCACATAAAAACTGGATATCCAGTTAGATTTGAATTTCAGGTAAGCAATTTTTTTAATATTAGTATGTCACAAACATTAACTGGGTATCCTGTATTTTTATTTGCTAACTCTAGCAACCCAATTTATGGGGAATGTTCACTTTTAATGTTAAATTTCTGTATTGCTTGAATTTTTACACTGAGCATGTATCATTTTAAAAAAATAAAATCTTTAAATAACATTTTAAAATTTTATGTTGGTAAGGTAGAACTTTATATAGCTCTTTGAAAACACATTTTTGAGGAACGTTTAATGATATTTTAAAAAATCCTTACATTAGGGGCAGCTGGTTGGCTCAGTTGGTTAAGTGTCTGTTTTTAGCTCAGGTCATGATCCCAGGGTTCTGGGATAGAGTTCCACATCAGGCTCCTTGCTCAGGGGAGCCTGCTTCTCCTTCTCCTTCTGCCTCTTCCCCCTCCCCCCATCCCCCCACTCCGCCCTCCGCTCATGCGCACTCTCTCTCTCAAATAAATAAATAAAATCTTAAAAAAAATAAATAAAAGCTGCATCAAAACTGTAAATACAATATAATCCTGTCTTTTTAAAATGTAGATATAACTCATTATAGTAAGCACAGTAAAACAACTAAAAGAAATGCATCGAAATATTACAACTGATTCTATCACACAGAAAAATTGCAGGAGATTTCTGTTTTTCTTCCTACACTTTTCTGTATTTTCCAGAGTTTTGACAATAAGCTTGAAGAAATTTTACCATGAAACTTGCCTATACTATATTAAGTGAAAAAAACAGCTTGTAAAATTAGTATACTGTATAAACCCAATTATATAGCAAAAGATTGGAAATATTAATAGGGAATTATTAATAATTTTAATTCTTTTTATACTTTCTTATATTTAAAGAAATAAAACTTCGGTTTTTAATTGATGGATCCATTATCTCTGCTAACATAAAAAGATGTTTACAATATATTCTTGAATGATAAAAGCTGTAAGAAAACTGTAGTATTATCTGTGCTCCAATTTCTAACAGATGCATGAATGAGTGCAAGAGATGTCTGGAAGGATATACTTCAAGGTATTAATGATGACAGTCTCTGAGTGTGGGGAATGATGGATATTTTTACATTTTTTATCTGTATTTTCAGATTTTTAATAAAATAATCATGTCATAAAACATCAAGAGACACTTCATTTTGGAGAAAAGAAAGTTGGGTGACCTGGGGGCTTGTCAAACATGAGTTCATTTCTGGGCACCTGGGTGACTCAGTCAGTTAAGTGACTGCCTTTTGCTCAGGTCATGATCCCAGTGTCCTGGGATCGAGCCCTGCATCGGGCTCCTTGCTCAAATAAAAAACACACATGAGTTCATTTCAGTTATTGACATTCTCTTCTCCATGTCAGCTGCCTTAAACTTTGCAAGCTGCAAAACCTAGGAAGCAGCTAACAGTCCAATGAACTATCCAGTTGAGTAAGCAAATACCTGCTGACTTACTATCAGCAAGTCTGAGTTAGGGACAGTGGTCCAGAAAGACCGCCTTCATCCTTGTGCTATGTGACCATGGACAAATTACTGAGCTTCTCTGTAGAGCTTGGTTTACTCATTTCTATATAGGGAATGCTGCAAAAAATCACTGAAGTGGAGGAGTACCTGGGTGGCTCGGATGGTTAGGCATCTGTCTTCGGCTCAGGTCATGATCCCAGGGTCCTGGGATTGAGTCCCGCATCCAGCCCTGCATCGGGCTCCCTGCTCAGTGGGGAGTCGCTTCTCCCTCTCCCTCTGCCTCTCCCCCATCTGCTCATGCTCTCTCTCTCCCTCAAATGAATAAATAAAATCTTAAAAAAAAAAAAAAAAGATCACTGAAGTGGAGCAAAATAGTAAGTCAAGCAAAAAAGAAAATTTTTTGGAATTTAACCTATGGCTACAGTTAGTATTTGCATAAACATAACCATGAACCCAAACTTACATTCTGTGCTTATTCCCCAGGACTGGAAGTTCCAACGAGGTAAGCATAGATGCTTGTTAAATATTAAGGTATTACATGGCAATGGTAGAGGACATACATATAAGGACATACATTTCTATAAATAACTATATAAAGGTAGCTAACCAGCAGCATGTGCTCAAGTGCCGAATGAGCAGTAGACAAAGACTGAGTAGGACTTGGGAGGAGGGAGGAGTCAAGAGTGGGCTGGGATGCCCAGAGAGGCCTTCGAGGAGTCCTTACCCAGGCCCTGGATGATTTTTCACAGGATTTGAGGAACAGGTTAGAGAGGGGACACATTACAACAAAGTCATTTAGACATTTATTTATTCTTTCAAGTGTGATTAAAAAAACACATAACAAAATTTACCATCTTAACTATTCTTAAGTGTGCAGTTCAGTAGTATTAAGCATATTCACACTATTGTGCAGCCAATCTCTAGAACTTTTTCATCTTGTAAAACTGAAACACTGTACCCACTAAACAATAACTCCCCTTTCCCCCTCTTCCCAGCCCCTGGCAACCATATTCTACTTTCTGTGTCTGTGACTTTTTAGATACTTCATATAGGTGGAATCATACAAATCTTTTTGTGATGCACAAAAGTTTTAAGTTTGATGTTATCCCATTTGTCTATTTTTGCTTTCGTTGCCTGTGCTTTCGGTGTCTTATCCAAGAAAGCATTGCCAAGTCCAACATCATAAAGTTTTTTTCCCCATGCTTTCTTCCAGGAGTTGTATAGTTTGGGTTTTACATTCAGGTCTTTAATCCATTTCGAGTTAATTTTCATATATGTTTTAAGATAACGATCCAATTTCATTCTTTTGTGTGCATTTGGGAGTCTTTAACAGCTATGAGACCCAAGCTCCTCTTTATTGCCTCCTGTTTTCTGTTCTGATCACAGAAATATACCTAGAAGTGAATCCAGGTAAAGGAAATAAAATCTAAGGGATACTTGAGGGGGCATTTTCTCTGGGAAGTGAATGGGTGAGGTTGAAGAGCAGCCTACTACAGTGAGCAGCACCTCTGCTTTCAACATCCACCCAGAGCATGATGGGAAAGAACCAGATCCCCCACATTTGGGGTTTTTCCAGTTCCTCTACCCTATTTCCCTACTCAAGAGATACAAAAATGGGAGGCACCAACCTATTGTACCATCTTTTCTTCCAGAGAGAGCATCTGATGCCCTGGGTCTCTTTTTTACTGTGGTGAATGGGACAATATGAAAGAAAACCTGATTGTCTTTATCTTGTGTCCCCCAGTCCCTCGACCTAGATACATTCAGAAGTAGTCCATTCTTTTCTTCTTCCTCCTCCCCTTCTTCTTCTTCTTCTTCTTCTTCTTCTTCTTCTTCTTCTTCTTCT